>NC_092213.1:10191618-10268542 GCF_043381705.1 Parasteatoda tepidariorum
GCGAAGTCGAGCACTTTACGGTAGCACAGTTTAACGAGGACCAATACCGCACACCCTCGGTCCCTACGCAGACTGATCCAAGTGGTCACCCACCCGCACACTGACCGCAGCCAGTGATGCTTGACTTCGGTGATCTGCTGAGAACCGTGCCTTGACGATCAATCCACTGCGGGACGAGAATCAAAGGAATGGTGAGGATGGGCTGTCAAATGTCAAAAAGACGCGGAGGCAAGTAAGTGGCGAATGTTATTAATTTTTTGGTGGCCACTTAATTTTATTCAGTCGCCACGTGGGGATTGACCACTAATATTGTCCTTTATCTTAAACCAGAGGTCGCCAAAGTGGTCTATATAGACCCCCAGGGGTCTATTTAACAAAAGCGGGGGTCGATCTGAGACAGGGGGGCGAATGGGGGTCGATCCGAATCGGAAGGGTCGATTGGGCGTCGAAAAAAAAAACATTTCTCAATACGCAAATCACACATACCTAATTAAGTATGTAAAATTTGCGAATTTTTTTATAATTGACTTAATATCAGTTTCTTTATAGAACATAAATTAATAAATATATATTTATTCGGGTAAAACAAGTATTTACGTACCAGCTCGTAGTGTTACGAACTCTGCACTTCTGGTTTATAAGTCATATGCATATGTGCGCTTGTCCAAATGTCACGTGTTACGAGCATTGACGTTAAAAACGTAACTTTCATTCTCAGTTTCAGATGTCTTTGCAAACTGTGAACAGTGTTGAATATTTGCAGCGTCATTATTAAAACTTTTATAGTTTTGCATAATTAGTTATTATTTCGATAAAACCATTCGTTTAGTTTAGATATCAATTTTAATCAGCAATACATGTAAAAAAGAAGGTAAGCATTAATAATATGGATTAGTACAGTCCGCGACAAAACTGCAAGATGAACTGGCTGAATTATTATCGGATCTTGAAGCAAAGACGCTTTTAAAAATTTAACAATAAGCAAATTTTGGACAAATATAAATATAATTCAAAAATATATGAAACTTTACGAAATAGCTCAATCATTTATGCTTGCCAAGTTCCTATATGGTTGAAGCCGGTTTCAGTCACGTAAATTCAAAGTACAGAAATAAATTAAATGTGGAGTTAAGAGGGGATTTAAGATTAAAATTGACCAATTTTGAACCCAATATAGCGAAAACATCAGGCACACCCATCTCATTGATTAAGAAGCAATAAATCTGTATTTACTTTACTAATTGTTTCTATTTATTTATAATGACTTATTATTTAATAAATATTAAGGTATTTAAATTTCAACATCAATATATTTTTCGTAAAACTATTGTTACACAATGTACTATTACTATAATAAATGTTTAGAATCATAAAATAAATGTACAAACACAGTATCTAATAGAGTTTTATTTTAATTAACAGTAAATTACTTTTATGGGGGTCGATGGAAATTTCGAAAAACTTTATAGGGGTCGATGATCAAAATAGTTTAGATATTCATTTTACGCAAACATCTGTAGAGCATATTAAAAAAATGGAATAATAAAGTGTAGAAAACTTAAAAATAAAACATGATTCCCTAGCGTTGTGTACATTTTTACTTTATTCTCTAGAGGAGACGTCTGAATGCGTCATCAGAGGAAAATGGATTCCTTACTGCCCAGAAACGAATGAAACTGGTTTGTGCCCAGCAAGCAACTTTGAAGTAGCTCAGGATACATGCCGTGAGCATGAACTGATTCCCTACATGTCAATACGATGGCATAGATTCGTTGATCTGTTTAGACAAGAATTGGAGCCACTTAAAACGTGTTTGCTATCAAAAGGTAAGCATCATAAAGGAAGGCTTCTATCTTTGTGCCAGGGTTGGTATAGCCTGGCTGGTAAGGCGTAAGGCCCATGTCTGTGAGTTAGATTCCTACCGGCTGAAGACTCCCCGAGTGCAAATGGTGCAAAATGTGCACGCTAAATCTATCGACGTCACAAAGTCCTCCAAGTTCCCATAACCAATCGATACCTCTGGGAGATTGATCGTGATAGGATTCAGATCAAAATTATGATCTGTGGATGGATGATCCTCCCTGAGGAATGCTTTCAGATTTTAGGTGTTAGATTTAATCACTAATTTTTAATAAATCAGATAGAAAGACATTCTTTTGTGCAACTCTCAAAATAAAAATTATGTGGTTGGGTCACCCACCATTGAGATGAAACTTCTATGGCAGGGCCACCAACACATCCACAGCAGGCGGAGATTTGCCATTAATGTGCAAAGTGCGTCAGAAAAATAGCGAAATGCCAAATTTGAGAGAAATCGGTTAAGTAGTTCCTGAGAAATCGAATTTAAAGGAGTCCTATAATAAAATTCTATTTCTAAGGAACTATTCATTCGATTTCCAAATTTTATATTTTGCCGTGTAAAATTTCATATTTAAAAATGATGCAAAACAATTGCATGCCTTACAATTCAAAATCGTTACGGGTATTGTTGAATGAAATAATAAAAATAATAAATATTTACTAAATTATTTTGCATGCAATTATACTTGGAGAAACAAATTTTATAAATTTCAAAATTTTATAAATTTTGAATGAACTTTTTTCTGCGTGCAAAAATTCTCAATTCGTTTGAAAAAGTCTCGCGATATTGCAGTATAAGCAAGAAAGTAAAATTAACAATAAGCTGTCCAAACTTTGGATCATTCTCCTGGTCAAACTATGGGGACCATATTTCCGAGATCCCTATGTTTTGAGGGTCTGAAATCAGAATAAGTTGAGAAAAAAAGAACGGTATGTTTATTCAGAGAAAATATATTTGCTTGTGACAAAAGTACAAAATGCATACTTTAATGTACACCTTTAAATGATGTCAAACTTGTGTTTAAGATTATTAAATTTACTTAAATTTACTAAAAAGTCAATAGGAAGTGATTATTACAAAATAATTGTAGGGGAGAGTCGGGTAGCCCCTCCCACTCAAGGATTATTGCTTATATTTCTGTATTGAGTAATAATCAATATTTTTGTATCTATCTATTGTTTTATCCCCTAATTAAAGAAAGCAAAGAGAACAAACTAAAAAAAATAATAGTTTAACTTAAAAAAATAGAAATTTAAAAAAACACGTTTTTCAGCTCTTTTCAAAATGTGTCGGGTAGCCCCGCCCAGTTACAAAAATTATGTTTTTTGACTGTTTTTTCAGGTGTAAATGAAAATGACCAATGTATTAACAATAGATAAACCTCATTTATCATTTTTATCACAAAATTATTTTATTTATTACATATTTATATACTTTTAGTGAATTCTATCATTTAATAACAGCAATATTTGTTGTTAAAAATGCATATAACATTCAAATTTGAAGCAATAAAATAATAATCCTTACAACCGTACATTTATCGACGAAATAAAATTGGGCGGTGATACCCGACATTCATGTGAGCGGGGCTACCCGAAATCCAATTTTTTTGTAAATTTGTAATTACTCGAACAATTTTTCACACATAGACTTTTTTCTCTGTGCAAATTGAACTTAAGACTGCATACTTTAATGCTGTATGTATAGAAAAAATATTTTTTTTAGTGTTAAAATGAAGTTTAATCGAAACATTCAACCACTTTTTCTTAATTTCATGACTACTGTATTTAACATATTATCAAAACTATTGTTTACCATGTTAACAGCTGCATAAATACTTGAAACTTTGAAAATAATCTTTTTTTATACAACAATTAATGTCCGATGGATGGCCCATTGACTTGAAAAAATATTCTATACATATGAAATTGGCAGAGGGCGGGGGTACCCACTGGGCGGGGCTACCCGACTCTCCCCAAGTGATCTAGCAACAGTAAATGTGTCAATCATACCAATTTCCTTTTAAATAGGCATGTATAGAAAGTGGATTAGATAGTACGTAAAATTTAACCTTTTGCTTTTTGCTTACCGTTCTTAGCATAATGAAACCATTCTGGTCCACTAAATGCACCAACCATAAGCAAAAAGTTTAATCGTAAAAAAATATGTAAAATAAAATAACCAGTTCTTGCATCAATATTCATTTTCTGCCCCTATGTTCCTTCATTTCTTTAATACTATCCAAATTTCATATTTTCTCATCCAAAGTTTTCTAGTCTGGCTTCTAGTGTAAAACCTTCATCCATGGACACTAAAACAACAAAACCTATACTGTGCGCGATACAAATAAATACTTCATAGCCGCTTTACTGTACCTATACACCACTGTCACCATTTAAAAAGCTAGAGGGGTGTTAAACTTATTCACTTGTACCCTATTGAAATGTAATGCGTGCAATAAGTAATATAACGAAATGTATATCTTCTATGATGTGATGTAATTTATGATGCGTATAATGTAAAGTAAAGTATATTACTTATTTGTTGAAAGTTGAGTATCTGTACTAATATCAATTTATTCGCATGCAGATGGAGAAGCTTCCTTGCGAATTTGGACCGCCATTGAATGGCCTGAATTTGCGAATTTAGCTATATATTCAGATGCAACTGAAAGCAGTAAATGGCTGATAGACGCTGTCTCGGAATTCGATAAAAAGAACAATTTAAAGAATTCTGTTTCAGAGGGTTACGTAACAGTCGTGTATCATACAAACGATCCGCCTGCCTTGACTGTTCAGAATGAAGAGAAACTATTGCCGTTTTTCTGTGTTAAATACGTTGAACCTACTCTTTTGACTTCTAGCAGAGATCCTCTTACTGAAACTACCAAAGAGTGAGTAATAAAAATATTGTTTTTCAGCATTAATCATTTCTCAGAGTAGGCAACACTCACTATCATGACTGTTAGGACAAGTTTATCCTATCTAAGCCTAGCACTGTCTATGGTTATTCTCAGGGCTCGAAAAACCGCCCGTCCTCGGCGGTCAAAAATTCCCCGCGGACAACGAATTTCTCGAATCCGACGTCCGCGCGTACGGCCATTTCCCCGTTAATGTTCGTGATACATTTTCAATTTTTGTTATCTTACAGGAGTCTAACGCCTCACTTCTAAAATGACCCTGAAATGGAATTGATGTTTTCTGTGTCTGGGAGTACTGCAGCGGTTGAAAGCGGCTTTTCAGCAATGAACTTACAAAAAAATGCATTACGTACTGGTCTTAAACAAGAAGCGCTAAACGCAATTATGAACATCTACCTAAATGGAAAACCCCTTTCAGATTTCTATGCAGAAACCTCTGTAAATCATTGGCTTGATTGTGGAANCCACTGTTAAAAAATGTCTAGTTTTTAACGAATTCCTTTACAATAAAGCTTTATAAATTGTTCCAATGTACAAATCTGAACAGAGTGTTCCATTATAGTCATCATTTAATAAAAATAAATTGAAAATACCCCTTTTCTAAGCTACCGTATATGGGATAGACATGTTTAAGAAATAATAATGAGAAATTAATAAAGAAAAAAAGCCACTGTTAAAAAATGTCTAGTTTTTAACGAATTCCTTTACAAAAAAGCTTACTAAATTGTTCTAATGTACAAATCTGAACAGAGTGTTCCATTATAGTCATCATTTAATCAAACTAAATTGAAAATACCCCTTTTCTAAGCTATCGTATATGGGATAGACATGTTTGAGAACATTTAATAAAGAGAAAAGCCACTGTTTAAAAATGTTAGGTTTTTAACGAATGGTTCTATTGTCTTCTTGAGATATTTTATCAAAAATGAGGTAATAAAAGCTTACAAATTAGAGTTGTACATAAATAAGACGTAAGTAAAAGGGAAACACAAGCTCTATTGCAATCAGGTGAATCGTTTGTGAAAAAGGTGGAATGAAAAACCAGTTTGAATGCCGGAGTAACTTGGATATATTTTTAAAACAGGGATTTCAGTATCTTAGTAGGAATTTTTCATTGTCACTCCTTATCTCAGAGTTTCGATAGTGTTTTTGCTTTGTTTGATTATTAATTTGTGACCTCTAATGTGAATACTCCTTGACTTCATTTTTTACTATGATTTCAAAAATGAATACAAAAGAAATTTCATTACTTAATACCCTCATTTTTTATTTGTTTTTATGATTCGACGTTTTGCTTTTATTTGAAATGGACGCAAAACTTCGTATGATTCTTTTTTTTTTCTTATCTGAGTAAAAAAAAATTTTTTATTAATTTAATATTAAAACTACACTGTACCCAATTTTGTTTTTCTGCTAATGTTTTAAAGCTCGGTATGCTGCCACTTCAGGAACCACTTATGTGATACTTTATAGCTTCGAGGCACCAGAGCTGGCAGTTGCAGTTAACCGCTCGTTTAATGGCATCTAGTTTACAAATTTCATCCATGGGCACTACAACAACAAAAACAATACTGTGCGCGATGCAAACAAATACTTCATAGCCGCTTTACTGTACCTAGACGCCACTATCACCATTTAAAAAACAAGAAGAGTGTTAAATCTTTTCACTTGTACTCTGTTTAATGTAATACATGTAATGTGTAATATAATGAAATTTATATTACCTATGATGTGATGTAATGTTGCGTATAATGTAATGTAAAATATATTGCGTATTTTTTGAAAGTTGAGTATCTATACTAATATCAATTTATTTGTATGCAGATGGAGCAACTTCTTTACGAATTTGGACCGCCATTGATTACCGTGAATTTGTGAGATTAGCCAAATATTTATATTCAACTGAAAGCAGTAAATGGCTGATAGACTCTGTCTTTGATTTCCATAACAAAAGCAATTTAAAGAAGTTTGTTTCAGAGGGTTACGTTACAGTCGTGTATCATACAAGCGATCCACCTGCCGTGACTGTTCAGAATGAAAAAGAACTATTGCCGTTTTTCTGTGTTAAGAACGTTGAGCCTACTCTTTTGACTTCTAACAGAGATCCCCTAACTGAAACTACCAAAGAGTGAGTAATAAAAATATAGTTTTTCAGCAGCAACAATTAATCATTTCTCAGAGTTGGCAACACTTACTCTCATGACTGTTAGGACAATTTTAGCCTATCTAAGCCTAGCGCTGCCTATGGTTATTCTAAAAATAATAAATTCATTTTTTTTAATTCCTGAATAATTTATTTTTCAGCCGCTATTTTGTTCTGATGAGTTTGTAACAGTTATCTATAACTGTTAGGCTAAATTTAGCCTATCTAAGGCTAGCGCTGTCTATGTTTATTCTAAAAATAATAAATTTATTTTTCATTTCCGAGTTAATTCATTTTTCATCAGCTATTTTTTATAACTGCTGTGAGTGTTCAATACTTTCGAATGAATGTTAGGACAAGTTTAGTCTATCTAAGTCTAGCGCTGTCTGTGGTTATTTTGAAAATAATAAATTTATTTTCCATTTCCCGAATAATTCATTTCTCAACTGTTTTCATAACTGCTGTGAGTTTGTAAGAACAGTTATCCATAACTGTTAGAACAAGTTTAGCCTATCAAAAGCAAGGCACATGTTTATTCTGAAAATGGAGCGAAATGTCACTATTAAGAAAAGATACAGTTTTGCCGAAATGAAAAGCTTTTGTGGTCTAATTTTTTATTATTTAAAAACTTAATCCAATTACTTCATTATCTGGGCTCATAAAAATTTGCAAGAAACGTAAAATGTAGCAGTGATTTCGATAATTTTCTTCCAGGTGGAAAAATGTCACAAAATTGGAGGTTTTTAAAAAACTTTAATAACTTTTAAAATATTTAAAGTTATTCCCTTAAAGTTTTAAAATATTTAAAGTCATTCTTCAAGAACAAGATGATATGTAAAGCTGTAACGTTAACACGCTATACATAACCATGTAATTAGTTTCAAGTAACCAATTGCTCTGATAAGAGAACTTCAGAAATGCTCGATGGGATTAAAGACTTAAAATCTCTGGCTGATCTCCCTGCATATCTTCAGCTTCAAGGTAATTCTCGTCCTAACTAATATATAAACACGCGTTATCATACATAAAAATAAATTGAAAATCGAAGAAATCTCTGAAAAATGGAACGAAAAGTTTTCAGATCTCAACCCGATAGTTTGGAAATGTACGATTTTGTCCCTTAAAGGCGTGTTGTTCTATTTTGCCATTCAGTAGTGCCATTTCCACCATAACATCTGATATTCCATAGTGGCTCACTTAGAGGGATGGTACCGTTTCATTGGAATTCTATTATTTGGACCGGAAAGTAATGTCGTTCGGTTGCATTTGATATTTGCTATCAAGATTTTATTTTTAATCAATAATGTATTCACCCTCATTAGCAACAACTCTTCAATACCGGATCATAGATCGAAAAAAATAAATTGGTCTTTAGACTTATGAATTATGATTATTTAATGCACCAAAACGACATTACTTTCCGGTCCCCCTAATATATATGTGAACTCATCGTGAATCATCGTTCAAACAAAATTGGTTCTGCTATATACCAGATTGTTCCAATTTAAATATTTACTTTGTTTTTATTATTATTTTTGTCTGTCAATTTGCCTCCTGACTAAACCATGTTGTTGCTTTGAATGGTATTAATTTTAAAAACATTATTTTATTGTTTTCTCATTTAGCAATGCCATCTATTCATGTACATTGTGACTAATTTTGAAGTTTGGATAAAAAAGGTAGTTTCCGAAGCAGGGAGCATACTTTTTTTTAATATCCTTCTATTTTACTTTAATTTAAATTTAGAAAAAATTGCCCATTTTTAGGACATTTGGTATGCTTTAAGTTTTATTTTTATATTATAAGAATACAACAAACTTTTTTCATTTTTATTTAGGGATGAAACTCTACCAGATTCTACCTACATTCCAGATTTCAGAGGTAAAAAGGATTATTATTTTGTTTGAAATTTGATAATTTGTATTCTTTGATTTATGAATTAAAAATTATATCCACAATAATGAAACTATAACAGCCACAACTTTCGTCTCAGATTCCAGTGTAACTGAATCTGACACAACTTTCGTCACAAACTCCGATGAAACTGTATCAGACTCAACTTTCATCACAGACTCAAGTGAAACTGAATCGGACACAACTTTCGCCACAGATTCTAGTGAAACTGAATCTGACACAACTTTCGTCACAAACTCCGATGAAACTGTATCAGACACAACTTTCGTCACTGACGCTAATGGTAATTTCTTAAATATTTTGTATAAACTCATCATTTCTACTAATTTACAGTTTAGAAGAATTTTGAAATATAAATACAATAATTAGAGCTATAATTTTAATATTGACTACTATACTATTATAAATTGACAAATAAGGTAAATCAAGCGGAACAAAGTGTATAAAAAGATAAATTTTAAAAATAAGAAATAAAATTTTACATTTTGCATAGTTTTTGCAACTCGTTTGTCGTTTAGGAAAATATTTTTCAGTTGTAAAAATTTTTATATTTTATTGTATTAATCTTATGTCTAGATTAGATGGCTGTATTAATCTTATCACATTACAGAAAAATAAAAGAGCAACCGTACTCCACTCTCTCAGCAACTCTGAAGGCAATTTCTCCATTCGGAGTTGCAGATAGGGTTGCTTAATTGCCAGAGCGGTTGCCTTTTACGGGGTTACCATATTTAGTTATTTATCTTAACTTTTGGTTCATACTTTATCTTTTCATGAGACCTATTATGCCATAGTTTCTCAACAATGTTCGTAATGGGAGAAAAATGAAATCTCAGACGCTGCAGAATATTGATTGATTTTGATTTAATTTTGTACATTTTAAAGTCTTTATTCAGCTGCAAATAAACACTCTGAACAGTTCATTTCCACATTAGTGAAATAGCATAGTATAAAAAGGATTATGATTTCTACCTCAAATTATATAATGATATTAAGATATCCATGAATTTCATGTTACATCTCTAAAAGGATAAGGGGATAAAAGGGGGATGGACCTAAATACTATCTAGAATTTTTACGATATTTTTTTTTTACATTGAATCGAGTGACTATTGTTATAGATGATATTTATGTTTTATGCATAGTTTATTTATAAAGTACAGCTTATTTATACATTTTTGCTATCTAACATTGCTAGCTGGGCAAGAGAGGTATTATTGCCTATGTATATGCTAAATCAAATGAGAATAAAACCAAACTGTCTGATTTAAAAGTTCAGCAATTCGAAAATTTATAAAAGTTTCATGTGTAGAAAGTACATTTGATTTATACCACTTTTATGCAACTGACACTGCTATCTAAACAAATATGGCATTTCTTCAAATTTAATTTTTTATGCTTAATACAATAAAATAGTCCTTTGAAATAATTCTTTAGGAGAAATGAGGGATTAATGTATAAAATATACATTTTTGACTTACTTTGACATCAAAATTATTAGATCTATCAAATCAATTCTATTTTTTTTTTAATTCAGTCTAAAAATACATAATAAATAATGTCTGACTTGTCCATACTACAATGTTTTAGAATTTTATTGTTATAAAATTCATTTACATTACATAGAGGGATCATCACTTTTACTCATCAACTACTCATTGCATATCTGGAATATCACTTTAATGAAAGTTATTTTTTTAAATTTCTTTGTAAACAATACACAATTACTTTGTAACAAGATTTTATTAAAAGCATACTTTTTACGTATCCTATTAATTTGTTATAGTCTTTTACGTGTTTTGTTTTGCATTTTAAATAATACGAGATTTAAAATAATGCAAGAAACATTATTCATTTAAATTTTTTATTATTTAATTTCATTCATAAAACAATATTACACCTCTTTTTTCTTGTTCACCAGACAAACCTTATAAGAATATGCAAAATATCTGAAATAAAAGAAAGAAATCACTCTCATGATAAAATTTTGCCAACACATTATAAGAATAAGGGAGATTAAATACCATACCATTAATTAGAAATCATTTAACAGCCTTCAGGTATCTCTTTTAAACCAATTTTAAGTTTGAAAGATATTTTGATTATAGTTCTAAGATTATTCTATACATTAATGAAAGATGGCAGGTATATTTAGTTTTGTAATTTTTATGTTTGGACTGAAATTTGTTTTAAAAAAATTAATTGTTTTTATAAACGAAGACTATTAAAAATGTAAGTATATTGAAAAATTAGTAAAGTAAACTTACATACTTACTATCATTGTAGAAAAGTAAAGTATCAATAGATAAATGTAAAATGTAAATTATCAATAGTTAACTTTAAATAATAATAAACAAAATATTATGCAAATCATCATACACTAAAAAAAGAGGGGATGAATGTAGAGACATATAAGGCGATTGGGAATTTGTATTTTTAAAAAATACTTCTTATATATAATATTACTGCCTTTTTTTAATACTTTTCAATAATTGCGGAAAAATGGAGTAACTTTGTGAGAGACAAGATAAATTTTATAATATATATGCCTAATTTCTTTTTTTTTTCTTGGAAAAGCAACTTTATTTTATCTTTAACTGTTAATCCTGAACTACTCGGTACACAATTTGGCAGACATATTTGAATGCAGCTCAGACACATTCTGTGTAAATTCTTTTGATGACTGAATAGACATTGAACAGCCAATCGAGATCAATATCAACATTTTCGGAATGGTACAATGGTGTTTGATGGAGATTGTAAGCTGCATCATACACCCATTTCGGATTCACAAGTTCATACATGGAATGAATCATTTTTATTGCGTGGAAGACAGTCTGCGGTCTTGTGCACGTCATTGGGTGCATTGAGAATGGATTCTTTTATCCCTAACTGGTGATCAATGCATAATTCTCGTATTTGCATTAAAAGGGTTTTGAGAGCGGCCATTCGCTCTTCAGTAGGGTTCAATTCTCTCAATCACTTTGGTACTTTTGTGAGGGACGGGCTACGTGCTATGGTTTGCGAACGGAATCCTTTCATTTTTCCGTTTGTGTGTAATGCTTAAGGTATTCCCGTCTACTTTCTTTGGCTTTGGCTTTTTCAGCCTCGGTAAGTTTAGGCCTCGGCATCGTTTTTTTCTTGCTTCATTTCTAACTTTTGGGACCGCATCTATCAGTTTGGACCCTCTTTATTTGTGATATTCACCTGAATTAGTATTGAAAACGATCCGGTTTGAATTGTTGGTTAGAATTTCTGATTCTTAATTCAAACAATGAAAACAAAAATACCGTTTAAATGATGAAATTCTCTTTTATTCACAACTCAAGAAGTATTTATGGGATCTCTCTGGTCCCATATCTTAAAAATAAACTCACCAACTTAATGCATAACATAACTAAAAGTTAGAAAAAGAATTCTAAAAAAAATTATCGAACAGCAGCGGTCGCCATAGCAACGCATGCAATGACACTCCTGATTATTGTAGTTGAAAAGTGTGAGGGCGCCATAAAATCCAATACAAGACCCATTTTGCAAATGGGTAAAAAATTTAAAATAATCGAACACATGCCTTTACAATGAACAGAAATAAAGATTAAAATTTATAAATAAAGAAATACAATCATTATTATATTTTACGTTATAATAATGCAAACTTTGGCGAGTTGCTTGGTGGATATTTCAAAATGAAACTTTTCGCCGGTATAAATCTTTACATATGTATCATGTAATATATATAACGACCCACCCTATTAATTCAGGGTATGCGTTAAAAATCTGTACCGTCGCCGTGGCAGGCCCATCCAGAAGAGGGGGCGCAGGCTCAATCAGTGCCGGTCGGGGAACCCGGCGAAGCCCCACCGTGGTATTTGTTAAAATTCAGATCAGTTTATTATAAGTTACATGGCAACAGCCCGATAATTTGATTTCAGCAAGGGATACACTACAAGTTGTTCAAAATATGCCACAAGGGATAATGATAATTAAACATTTAAAACACAAAAAAGAGGAACCACCGAATTGAAATAAGATCAAAGGATCCCAATAAATTACGAAAATATTAAGTCTAGAGGTCAACGGACCCTTATATTATTATACAAACCCTTACGAATTTCAGCAATTAGTTGGCTGCACAAAGCAGCACATAGGCCAGGACTGTTTGAACTCAGGTCTAAGAGTGGACAACAACAACTCAAAACATAAACAATACAGGCAGTTAAAAGTAAAAGCATCAGATAAAAGGTCAAAGGCAATGACAAGTATAAAAGTAAAAGTTGACAGTGTCAAAACATAGAATGTATACCCAAAAGGGGAAAAAGCAATACAATTTAAAAGATTCAAATGAGTTAAAAAGAGATGTGATAAAAGGTACAGGATAAAACATTAAGAATACAAAGGCTAAAAATACATCAGGATTGCAACAAAAGGCTAAAATACAACAGTAACAATCCTCCAATAAATAAAAAGTAGATAGTAAAATACAGTAAAAATGTTAATATAAAATACGATAGTAAACATTAAAATAGTAGCAGATAAAAACAGCTAGGTAAGACCAAAAAATACATGAGAATAAAAATTTTTAGAAATGAGACACCCAGGGTGGAGTGTGCAGGTTCCGGGATCTTATGGGTTATCCCCAAGAACATCCTCTAGTGTTTGTTTAATAATGATCTTAATGATTTTTCTGCAGGTCAAGTTAGCGAAGCACTGATGTTGGTTAAAATTATTAAAATGATTGTCACGAAGTGTCCGGAAATGAATACAATTTAGAATTAAGTGATCTATAGTTTGATGATCACCACAGTAGTTACATTGGATGTTTTTGTTAAAAGATCTATTTTGGTGTTCTCCGAACACTCCATGACCCGTTAAAAATTGGTTAAAATAAAAACTTGCCTGCAGTCTATTTAGTTTCGGATCTTTAAAAAATTTGTGTGTCTGCCTTCCTTTCCCAGAACTCTGCCACTTTTGCTTCCAGCGTATCATGTTATGTGACTTGACCAGAGTTTTAATTTGAGCGGCGGAACTAGGGACCTCTATTGAGATTTTGCAGAGGCTAGTGGCATCTTTTGCTGCTCGATCCGCCTCCTCGTTGCCTTGAATGCCAATATGGGCTTTTACCCAGTTACACTTAATGTTATTCTTCCAGAGTAGTTACGTGTCCTTCACCAGTTTTAAAATCAGTTTCGGATTATATAATGCTTGCAACGAGGAAAGCGAATCGGAGTAAATTATTGCATCTGGATAACCAACACTAGAAAGCCATGAAAATGCCTTATTGATTGCCACAAGCTCTGCAACATATACAATGGAATTGTTTGTGAGTCTGATGGAGGCCGCCTCGACAAGTTTGCCATCTATCCTAACTATCACTCCAGAACCTGTCCTATGATCTATCTTATTGGATGTGGGGTCGGCAACCTCCATCCTCGACCCATCAGTAAAACTTTCGAGGCCTTTATTAGATGGGAGTGATCTACCATAGGGTACAGAAAGAAAGGCTGATGGATGAAGCCTGGTTGGGGGACTCTCAAGGTGTGCAGTTTGGAGCATTGTCTGAATATCAGAATCAAAATCATCAAGTCTCCACTGCCACTTTAATCTTTTGACGCAAATATCGTCCAAAATTTTGAGATGGATCGGTTTCACCCCCGCCAGTATCTGGAGGGCTTCAGAACTAGTAGTAGCATAAGCTTTAGTAATTACAATAAGTGAGGATCTCTGAATAGAATTTAGTTTATCATTAATTTTAACAGTATTGCGATACCAGACACTGGCGGCGTATAAAATAATGCGTTCTGTAGCCCGCAGGTAGATCGTTTTGAGTATGTTTGGTTTGAGGCCCCAAGTTGCCCTGGCCACCCTTTTAATCATGTTGTTAAAGTTGGCCACCCTCTCTCTGACCTGGTTAAGATGGGGAATCCAGGTCAAGCCCGGGTCGAGTAATATACCTAGGTATTTGAGGAGTTGTACTTGTTTGACAGATTTTGTGTGATTAGGACTCATCTTAATATTAGGTAATCTACCAATTTTCTTTTTATTCTTAGAAAAAGTAATGTAGTTAGTTTTATTGTTGCTAAATTTGAGTCTATTGTTCTCTGCCCAGGCTGAAAGTTCAGCAAGACAGTGGGTGGCCAGTTGGTCAAACCGATAAAGAATTGGGTGTCTCAATAAAAGTAAAAGATCGTCAGCAAAAGCAATAATGCAACAATCATTCAAATTTACATCATGAAAGTCATTGAAATTAATGCGGTTAAAATAGTCAAAAACAGAGTTGATGTAAATAAGCCACAGCACCGGTCCAAGGGATGAGCCCTGCGGAACTCCTGTAAAAATGTTTCGTCTAAAAATACAATTACCCTCTTCATCATTAAAAATGACTTCTCTCGTGCCAAGAAAGCTAAAGATCATTTTAACAAGATTATCTGGGAGATCTAGTTTATTAATTTCGGTTTTTAAAGTGAACCAGTTAGCATTATTAAATGCATTGTCTATGTCCAGAGCCACCCCGACACTATGTTTACCATCCTGCCTTGCTTCCTCAACAAATTTAACAACCTCAAGGAGAGCATCCTCTGTCCCTCTCCCGGTCCGGAATCCAAATTGATTGGTACTCAGTAAATAATTATTTTCAAGAATGAATGAAAGTCTCTTAGTTAGTAATTTGTCAAGAATTTTACCCCAGACCGAGAGCAGGGAAATCGGTCTATATGAAGCAGGCAGCTTCCTGTCTCTGTCAGTTTTAGGAATCAGGGTGACTCTGGCACATTTCCAAGGCACTGGGAAATGGTTAAGAGCAAAGCAAATATTAAAAATGGCTAACAGCCAGACACTATTAAAGTTAAAAATATCTCTAAAAATCTAATTTGGGAGTCCATCAGGGCCCGGTGCTGTATTACATTTCAAATCCCCAATAACTGCCTCCAGTTCGGGCTTTGTAAAAGGTGGCTCGTTGTGACTCCTAATCAGTGGTTCACATTGTGTATCAGTATTATCCGGGAAGTGGTGCGGCATGATGACAGAGACAGTCTCCTCGAAGTTGGAGGTGAGATCGCCGCTATCTTGGACAGTGGCTGGTAGGTCTCAAGTTATCGCCCTTAGCGATTTTGTATGGGGCTGAAAACGCCCCATCCTCATTGACCCTGTCTAGGAATTTTCTCAAGTCCAGCGCTTTGGCCTTCCTAATTTCCTTTTTATAGACCGCAAGTTGTTGTTTGAACCTGATCTTAAAAGACGCACGTTCCTGTTCATCAGTGGTCTTTTGATACCGCCTCCTAAGGGCCCTAACTTCTCTGAGCTTTTGACTAAGTCCAGGATGCCACCAAGAACAGTGCTGTCCCCTCTTGATATTCTGTCTCAGCACGCTAGCCCTACAAGCCGCTACAATATCCTTAGTAATGTCAATAATACTGGTGTCTAATTGTTCGACCGCGTTGACAGGTTCAAGATTGTAGGTACTTATAATATCCCTCAACCTAACCCTCAGGGCAATCCAGTCCAATCGTTCATATCTGATATTGGTGTTACCAGCCCTGAGCCTGTAGTCACTCTCAATAATATCGACGGTGATCAACTCGTGGTCCGAGCATGATATTTTGTCGTGGACCCTATAGTGTTTAAGCTCTTCGATATTGCTGACAAATAGGTCTATCCAACTCTGTCCGAGGACAGAGTTGTAGGTAGGTGGTCCATCAGGATCATTCAGTACGTCTAAATTATGTTGGCCAAAAAAATTCAATAATGCCTCGCCCCTTGGATCCGACCTAGGTCCCCAGGCCGTGGATTTTGCGTTGAAACGGTTCGACTGTCAGAGTACTTAACCAATAGCGAATCGAGAGTCGAAAGATTCTCCATGAGGTCCTCGCTCGGTGACAGGTATACCGCAATAAAAAGATATGTTTCTCCGTAGCAGTCGAAATTAATAGCCACAATGTCCCTCTCATTCAAGACGGTAAAATCATTGGCCATGCCCTGTGCTGTCTTTACATACATAAAAATAGACATTATTTCTATCTAAAGTAATTAAAACTTTAATCGGAACAAATTATAATAAGTTTTAATTTTATTAGTTTAAAACAAATAAATATTTTAAAAGAAATTTTATCAAGAAAATAGTTTACTGAACTCACCGCTACTAAAATAATGTGCAGGTTCCTGTTATGGTACATCAACTGCATTGAGATGGTCATTTCATAGTGAGAAAGTATTTTTAATGCTTTAATTTAAAATGAAATGTTATCTATAAATGTCATCTATAAAAAATTTCATCCGATCATTCTCTTCATCAACGTCTCCACCATTTTTATTTACATTTGTATACGTCATCACATAAAATTGAAACGTCATAAAAGAAAACTATCTGATTGGTTCAAGTGTGAAGGGAGAAAAAAATTGCCTGAACAGTTGCTGATATTTCGAACAGCCGTGATTTCTATATCACTCGAGGATTTTCGAACAATTTTTGGAGAAATTGCCTTTAGAGTTGGGGATAGAGTGAAGGTTCCGCTTACGGTTGCTCTTATTTTTCTCTCGTGTGATATGCCCATTAGTTTTTATAAAATCAAAAATTCTATTTTGTCCCCATGACATAGAACAGTGGCTATCAACTGGAGGCCCGTGGGCCGCATTTGGCCTCTCGAAGCCTTTTTTTATGGAGTGCGAACTAAAATATATTAGTTGTCATTTTTTGCGGATAATTTGCGTACAAAATCTGCATGGATTTAAAATACTTTTCGTTCGTTAAAAAAAAACTAATTTCTTCGTTTCTGTGAAATATAACATACCAACGGAGCAAAAAAAATTTTCTCTGGTTTTGCATCCAAGAAAATATTTATTCAAATACAAAACTAATTGTGTACGTTGCTTAAAAATCTACTTCTAATTTTAATTTGTAATTCAATACTTTTGTTTTGTACAACTTGATAAAAATCTGACAGTAATATTTAATGTTCCTTCAAACATAAAAGAGTTCCATTTAAAATTTTGATAACGTTTCGGCCCGCCATTTGACTGGTGTTTTTAATTGTGGCCCCCGGCCTCATGTAAATTGGAATCCCCTGACATAGAAAATAGACATAACTACATAACATCTATTAGTAAGTAGTTGCGCTATTAACTGATGTCAAAGAAGTAAAGTAATACATACATTAAGAGTTATAAATAATTTTTCAAGTGAAAAAAGGCATCATCCAAAACCTGACGAATCACTATTGAGGTAAATGATACAATTGTCCCCACTTACAATTGTAACAGTTCATAAATTAAACTAAAACATAGTTAATTATACATATTATCATAGTTGTGATATATTTTTTAATTGATCAAAATAGTAGTGATATTTTAGGAGTAAAAATAATAATGAGCAGAGACCTAAAGGGTTAAACTTTTAACTTTAAGGGGTTAAAAATTTTAATTTATGCTGCGAAAGGTGACAAATAAAATAATGCACATGCAACATAATATAAATGATATAGGAAACTATTAGTGGTCCTTAAAGAGTTAAGTAATGGTTTGTAAACATAACATCATTTATTTTCAGCTGTTACAATTTTTCCTTTGCTTATTGTTACAATCGTCCCCAAGACGCCATTTCAGCTTCATTCGTTAAAAACAATGCTAGTTAATTAACAAAACCAATCTTTTGTTTTTTGAAATGCTTTAAGGTGTCCACTTACATATTCGGTTAATAATTTTCATTTGTTTAAACAAAATTGCTTTGTTACAATATAATATTCTAATACCAAAAGAAGTACTTACGTAGAGTGAAAATATGTTTCGTGATGTAACTTTTTCAAAAGTACATAAAAATGGTTGCCAGCAGGGGTGTACGTGTAGATTTATTAAATACACCTTGTGCGCCACCTAGGAACCAAATCTAGAACCCGACACTCGAAATTTTTGCTCTGTTACAATCGTACCCTGTTACAATTGACCCCACTCTCCCCTATAGTTATCACCAATTTCATTATTTTTCAAATGTCAATGGTAAGCTAAGACTTGGTCAGCAGTCTGTTAATAACTTTTGAAAAATGAAGGGCTCAGTTTACATAACAACAAAGGGTAACATTTGAGTAACAGTAAAGGTTTTCGTGGGGTCAAGAATAGAAATAAACACAGGAACTTTTTTCTCTTTTTGTGCAATCGTTCGTCTGATTATTTCTCATTGAATTTATTTGCATTTATAAAGACAAAAATTATAAATTCGGTTATTTATGAACATAGGTGTTTAAGTTTATGATCAATTCTGTTAAGTAAGATAAAATTTTGGAGATGCATGTAAGATGATGCATTTTCTAAATAATCCCCGCTCACTCATAAATCCTATCTCACCATATCTCACCAAAAAAACAAAAAACAAATCTTAAAAATCAAAATAAATTAGGGCAATAACCGAAACGAATTACTTTTTATAAATTAATCTCGATTCCAAAAATATTTTAGCATAACATTACTAGAAAAAAATTCCCATAGAAAGGGTTAAGCGCAATTTTGTACCAGTATTGCTACATAATATATTGTACCAACATTTACCAATATTGTTTGAGGGTGATCAAACTATTTTTGTTTGTAATTTTCAAATGCAAAAAGAGGATATTCTTGAATTGCCTTTGCAACCATTGGAGAGAAAAAAGCATTTTTTTTTTGGTTGCTACGAACATTCCGTAGCATTTGTAGGGTATACCAATACATAATTTCTGGGTCGCCGGCCAAGTGGCTGAGTGGTTAGCGTGCCTGAGCTCGAAGCCAATGGCTGCGGGTCCAAATCAAGCCTCAAGGCTTGGATATTTCTCTTTGTGTTGTCCTGTGATGTGTAAATGTGGCCCAACCTATGAACGTATTTCTGTGACAGTGTGGAGTGGGTAATGTTGTTCGCCTCCGTGACTTTGGTTCACAAGTGCTTTTCGGGTAACGATGAAGGAGCAACACTTCCGGCATCTTCTAAGGTAAAGAACAAAAGTTCAGTGTCTGCCGTTTATTAAAAAAAAAACTACTACTAATAATAATAATTTCCGGGTCTTGTAACCATACACGTTATTAAACGTTCAGTAAAGATCTCAATGGGATAATTTACACTCAAGTATCAGAAACCAATGTCCTTAACAGATTTCTGTTATAACTTGTTCTTTTGACTTAACCTTTTTTTTTTCATTTAGAGGTGAATAATAACTGTCTTATAAGTGGAAACTGGCTTCCCTTTTGCCCAATTAGTAGAAAAATTGGTTTATGCCAACCACACAACTTTGGTCTCGTAAAAGGTTTCTGCCTATCAAATAACATGGATGTCTACATCCCTAAAACTGTGGAAGAATTCAAAGAAGACCTGCAAGCCCTAAAAAAGTGCATTCTATCTATAAGTAAGTTTCATCAATAAATGGTGTACTCACAAAAATTGAATACTACTGGAGGGGCCTACCCCATGAATTAAGTACACTCGCAAAGTAAGCAACATAATGTAGTTCTGTTATAAAAAAATTGGATTTAAAATAATTTTTATCACCAGTGCCTTTAAATTATTCAAATAGACGTATAACTTGCCCCAGGAATATTTTATTTTGTAACCGACATTGCACAGCCGACCCAATTTCGGGTTTACGACTATTAATGTTCAACTCCATAGCCTTTTAATTTTGTACCCAATCCAGAAGACAAAGAAATTCCTGGATCAAGTATTGGGAGAAATTTGCCTTTGTGGTGGAATTATGGATGAACTCGCATTTGCGTTACATGGAGAGGAAAGCCACGGAAACCTCCCAGGGTTAGCCTGACAGCAAGGAGATTCTCATCCATGATCCATCTACCACTGAGGATATTTTACGTTAGCACTGTGGTTGGTGGGAGCCAGGAGCGGAATTCGTAATGACCAGCCATCGCTGGTATTCAGACCCATTTACCTCATTAGAAGGTGAGCGCACTATCTCCTGAGCTAATACGACTTTCCTATAATTTGGGGGTGTCAAAAATCGGAATTCGACGAAAAATAATTCTGTTTATTCAAGGAAAGTAGGTTTTCGTGTCTGATCTCGTAAATCAAAATATCGCCTGCTCTGATTGATTAGCCTATTTGAAATCAACCTCTCAGTTAAAATTGAGTCCTTGAAAGTGAAGATCAGAACATTGTATCAAAAGTTATTCAGGGTGGTCCGTTTTTTATTTTGCGCTGAATATGTTACAGCGAATGACCGAAATAGGTGGTTGTTGACTTTCACCGTTGAATGTAGACAAACACCAAATACGTAGGTGAAAAATCGAATATTTCATTACATTCTTGTACATTCGTACCCTCACCGGTGTATGTCAACAATCACATAGTCGCTTTGGTGAATGTCCGAAATATTTGTTATATCCAATTTTATATTAATTTATTCCTTGATATTATTATATTTATTTGATATATTTATTCTGTATTTTAATACTTACTGACGATAGATTAGAAGAAACATCAGTGTTTGGAGTATCGGGCAAATATATACCGGGCAGTGGCACTTGACCTTAAAAAACATCAGTGTAGGGTATACCGGGCAAATGTATCCCGGGCAGAGGCACTTAAGTTTAAAAAAACATCAGTGTAGGGTATACCGAGCCACTGAAGGTTAAGTGCCACTGCCCGGTATACATTTGCCCGGTATACCGTACACTGACGTTTTTTTAAGGTTAAGTGCCACTGCCAGGTATACATTTGCCCGGTATACCCTACACTGATGTTTTTTTAAGGTCAAGTGCCATTGCTCGGTATATATTTGCCCGATACTTGGTGTATACCGGGCAGTGGCACTTAACCTTAAAAAAACATCAGTGTAGGGTATACCGAGCAAAGGTATACCGGGCAAATGTAAATGAATGGCCCGATACTCCAAACACTGATGTTTATTCTGATCTATCGTCAGTAAGTATTAAAGTATCGAATAAATGTAATTATATCCACGAATAAATTCATATCAAATCGAATGTAATAAATATTTCGGACATTCACCAAAGCGACTATGTGATTGTTGACATTCACCGGTGAAAGTCAGAAATAAGAGTATTTATCAAATATTTCGGACATACACCAAGCGACTACATGAATGTTGACATTCACCGGTGAATACATTTTCGAGACTTTAGTCATTCACCGTAACATATACATAACGTACGTCTTTTCTACATCATGGAAATTTCATTTGCAATGAATTCCTATATTTTTATTTCGTATAACTTGTTTTTATACATTATTTTCCTATTAACTATTTTAATTCCTTTCTGATGAGGATTAAATATATTTACGTATTTCTAATTAATTATTTTAGATATTATTTACATCTTCTCTCATTTACAGGTGAAACTACTGACTTTCGCTTTTGGACAGGAATGGAATGGCCCAGTGAAGAACTATCAAAAACATCATCGACTGATAATTATGAATGGTTGAAAGAGGAGATACAAAAATACTATGGGAAAAACATTGACACATTACCATTCCTGCGTGAACGTTTCATCACAGTTCTATACGAGTATTCTAAGTTCAAGTTTCCAATTTTGATTGGAACGATAGATATTGTGCCATTTTTCTGTAAGAAATACGTAAAATCACATTTCACGACGTCGACATCAGATCTTTCTACCATAACTACAGAAAGGTAAGCGGTAAAAAGGTAAAATCGATCCTGTATTAATATGATGCTAATACTGTATTGATATAAATTTATCGATAATATTGATCCTGTTTCCTGTTTCGAATGGAACATCTCCTAAAGTGTCATTTTTCTGTAAGAAGTATTTGGAACGATATTCCACGAGGCAGAATTAAGAATTATTTACTAAAACTACAGTAAAGTGAACAAAAAAAAATTTATACTCAAACTTTTATTTATATTCTATTGATCGTGGGCTCCTACGCAATTCTTAACCCTTATGGTGTACCCTTTTCCTCTTACCCTAGTGAACCCTATGATTTTAATATCATCTTGTGTATATAATTTTATTTTACTAAATAATAAACTTATATTTTTTAATTAATAAATTTTCTAAGGACTGATTTAAAAGAAATACAATTAGGTTTTGACAGAAAAATATTTTTTAAGATTTTTGCTATTCCAAGATGCTATTTCAAAATCATTGGTCAAGATTTCCACATCACTACTTCCCCCTTTAAAATATATTTTAAATAATTTTTCCTCGCTTGAATCAACAAATAAAGGGCTTATTTATGAACTTTATTTACTTGCAAAGAGTATTGGCAGAAAAGTATCTTAAATTATGTTTTATTCTATTAGTTAATACTAGCAATATCAAAAAATAAATAAATTAATTAATAAATAATAAATAAATAATTAAGTAATAAATAAATAATAAAAAGTAATAAATAAAATTAAATAAATAAATAAGCAAAAAAATAAAATAAAATTTTTTTTAAATTATGTTTTATTTTTCTGAATATAAATTTCGTAAAAAATGACATTTATGTTCATTTAGATGTACTATGAAACATTTTTGTTAGATAAAATAACAGATTAGCCCTCAAAGAGTGCAAAAACAAAGTGGGCTTCGGAATTAATGGTAAAATCATAATATTTACTTCTCCATACATTTCTAACATTATTAATTTCAGAAATGAAGATAAAACTGTTGCAGATTCTACCATCGCTACAAATGACACTGAAACTGTATCAGATACTACTGACACTACAGATTCCAACGGTAATTTAGCAGATAGAATTTTTATTAATCAATTTTTTTTATATAAAATTAGCATGTTTCACATTTACTCTTTAGCCTCTTAGAATAAATTTTATTAAAAAGGTTCTTTCATGTTCTATGCTTTTTCTTCATTTTTGACTCTGCCAAACTCATATGTTCATTTGTTTTCATAATGAAACGTATAATAGCCCCCTAATAATTTAAATAACAATTTAATATTAATTCTGTGTAGAAGTTTTCAAATTAAGAGAAATATGAGCATCATACAATAAATTGAAGAATTATACAAATTATATAATTAAATCTAAGGGAAATATACAAATTATAAAAACAGAACAAAAATTAAAACAAAATGAACTATTTGTTTTTGTAGCATTAAAAATATAATTTTAATTACTTGTAGCAAAATTATAATTGTAATGAAAGGTGTGTGTTACAATTAGAACTACTCTGATATCTTAACTATTAACTTAATAATATTAATAATCTCTTTATATTAAAATATCGAAAGAATCACCGTCGCTGCTTTGGGTGTTCTATTTTGCATTGCATTTGTTATGCTTTTTGTAACGGGGAGTTTCCGCTATTTATGGTTGACAATATCAAAAAACACGTTCTTTTGATTTGACGTTTACAGTTTAGAAATTTGAAGCAAATAATAATAATAATTTATGTATCTATAGAACTATATCATTCACCATATCAGTAAACTATATCATTCACCATATCAGTAAACTATATCATTCACCTTCAAAGGTTTTTGTAAAGGAATTCTACAGGTTTTTATTCTTATACAGGTCTCCAAAATTCAGGAAAAATAGTCTTGATACAATCACACACTAAAATATTTCTAGCGTTTAAAATAAAAGGGAAAGCTGAATGTTCATAGGTATGACTGTCATCTGCCTTTTTTTTTAAAAGAAAAAGGAAACATGACATAGAACATCACGTTCTCATTGCTCAAAATGCTTTTGAACATTTTTAAGTCGGTTCCTGTAGATGATTTTTTTTACAGGCGTTAAAATTTTTGCTCATGTTTAGTATTGGCTCATTTACGCAATTAAATACAATTAAATAAATGTCGCCAACAATTAAAATAAAGAAATAGCTAACGATTTAGGGGTAAAACCCTCAAACTGTCAACTGCCTCTTTAAAAGAAAAAAAATGAAACACGACAACAGAAGAACATCACGTTAAAATTGCTCACAGACCTTTTGAACATTTATAAGTTGCTTCCTGTTGATGCAACTTCCAGTATTAATAGAAATTTCTGTGATGCAATTTCCAGTATTGATAAAAATTTCTGATGATGCAACTTCCAGTATTGATAGAATGTTATACGCTCCTGGAGTGCTACTTCCAGTTTCCTGACTGAAATTTCAATCAAATAATAGCAATAAGTATATTTTAACAGCCACAATGCATGTCATTCACATTAAAAGTTTTTTTTAATAACCTTTGTTGAACAGCTGACCCAATTCTGGGTTTGCTATTACTATTGTTCATCTCCGTAGCCTTGTAATTATGAAGCTATCCGAAAAGCAAAGAAGCTCCTGGTTCATTACACCCTGAGATATTGATTTGTTATGGGAACACTTTGCGGCTCGACCAATTTAGCGTGCATCAGTCACCATTTACTACAGGGGAAGTCTTCGGGCGGTGGGGATCGAACCAACGACCTCTTGAACATGGGCCCAGTGCCCTACTAACCAAGCTATCCCGGCCCTTACCTTAAAAGGTTTGTGCAAAAGAATTTTACAGTTTTATTCAGGTGTTAAAATTTAAGAAAAAGTTTAGTCTTGGCTTATTTGCGCAAAAAAAATGTCACCAACGATTAAAATAAAGAGAAAGCTCAATTATATTTATCATCATACTCAATTTTATTTATACAACACAAACCTTGAAAAGTTAAGAAAAAAAGTGCGTGTGTACCAACAAACCCGGGGGGGGGGNGGGGGGGGGGGGGGGGGCATTTACCAGATATACTACTTGATACATAATTTTATACAATGTGTATGGTAAGCAAATAAGTGATAAAAATCTTCACCTAAATAACTTTTGTTCTGATGAACAGATTTTCTCAAACTAAGAGTCGATTCTAATGCTTCAAAACGGTGGTCATAAACATGCTAATTATTAATTAAGTTATAGAAAATTGCAATTTTTCTGAATACACATTACAATTTCTATCGGCAGAATATAGCAATCTGGCAGTTCCTGTATCAGGAAAAATTTCGCAATTTTAAGTTTAAAAAAAAATTTTAAAAAACTCTCGTTTTCTATTACAATTCCTCTTTGTGTGACTTTTGAGACAATCTATATTTTAATTTATTTTCAGAGAAAAATAATAATTGTCTCATCAACGGTAAATGGAAACCATATTGCCCCATCAAAGATGAAGAAGGCTTGTGTTTGATGCTCAACATAACAGGAGCTAAAGACATATGTGAATCCGCTGGTTTGGAATTCTACAAACCATTGTCAGTGGAACAATTCAAAATAGATTTGAGAGAAATTGAAGAGTGTTTTCTTCTCAAAAGTAAGCAACTTTAATAAAAACTTTCGCTACCAGTTTTTCTTCCATTTGTGTTACAAAAATAAATAAATTCATCATAAATTATATTTTTTTTCGGTCCAAAATAATATATAAATTTCCCATATACGAGTACTTTGCATTATTTATTTATTTTGATTCATTTATTGTACTTATTTATTATTACAGATTTTTGTTACGTATAACTTTTAATGCTCCCTTCAACTATTTCTCCATTTCACTGACAATTTTTTTTTTGTGTGCAATTTTTAAGTATTTGATTGATTGTGAGACATTTTTTTTAAAATTTATATTTTAATTAGTTAGATTAATCTTAATATCTAAATTAATTAAATTATTTTTAAAGGTTAACTTTAATTAATTAAAGTATTTTTAAAAGTCTTAATTTTAATTATTTAAATTATTATTAGAATTCTAATTTTAATTAATTAATTAATTAAAACGTAGTTGATTTTAATTAGTTGTTTATATATTTTAATTGGAATAATTTAAATTTTTAGTTTCAAGTCTAGGGTCTTCAAATTGAAAATTTGAATTAAAGTTGAAAATTAAGAAAACATTTTTCAAAATAAGGGCAAACTTGAGCTTAAAAGCCATAAAGAAAAACTTGCCTTTCTCTAAGTGAAATTAGTTCAAAAATTCAAATTTTTGCCTCGTTCCATTAAAAATTATTGAATAAAGATAGAATTGGGTGAACTTATGTTAGTGTTCCGAAATCTTTTCATGTAGTACAATTATTTAGAAACATAAAATTTGCCAAATCTGTCAGTTTTGATTTTAGTTCTATCCTACAAAAATATATATACCCTCATATACTTATTTACTCTTACTCTTTCTTATTCTGTAATATAATAAATTCTTTTATGAACAGAGAAAATAAAATAAAAATAACAATAATAACGATTTTGGAATTTATTCTTTAGTTTAAAAGGGGTAATTGTATGTGCCATTCATATGAATACGTATTTTATTAAACATAAAAACAAATCTATTTATAAGGAAAATACTGAGAAATCAAAATATTTAAAATGAAATCGTAACTTACTTTGTAAAGTGTGCTTTTCTCTTTATTAACAAACAGCATCCTTAAAGAAATAAACTTTAAGCATTTCATTGGACTAAAATAAAACGAAAGACGAAAATTGCTATGAACTTCATAAAAAGTCAATTAAAAATTATAAAAGGAAACGATAAACTCGTCAGTCAAACTAGTAGTTAACCTTTTTACTGTAGCATGAAGCTAAGAAAGTTATGGCTAGAGTGCTGCCATTTTACTGAGCTTTTATAAAAAATAAAAATAAGAGCATATCGTCTTATAAAAATACTTTTTTTTATCTTTTGATTTGATTTTTTATCTTCCGATTTTTTTTATCGTTAAACACCGACACTGCAAGTCTAGCGCAAACGATTTTATCGCCACTCCACAGCAGAAAGCTCAACTAACAGTTAGATTGATGAATTGATGAGTTTTTCGTTTTCTTTTATTTTAAATAATAATTGAATTTATAAAAATCTTTATGATCGTTTGGTCATTTGTTTTATTTTAGTTCCATAAAATGCTTAGATGTTAAATATTTAAGAATATGTCGTTTGTTAATGAAGACCATTCATTTTTCAAAGTTAAGAAAATTTTATTTTACATATTTTAATTTCTCATTATTGTGGTTGATTCTGGAGGAATACCTGCACAGCTCCTTCCATTTTGTAGTTTGAATAGAAACGTGTTACGCTCACCTAAGAAGCCCAAAGATGCTGAAGTTAAAAGGGTGACAAATTTGGACTGTATGGTGAGTGCTCCAGTACATCCCAATGGAAATTTTGTAAGGTCATCTTGTTTTCACGAATGGTCAGGCATCGTCATATAGAAGGATAATTTCTTATGAGAAAAAGCTTTTGATTGCTTTCCGTAGTTTCATCAGTGTACTACAGTATTGTGTTGAATTTATAGTGCCCCTTGGGACAGTAAATTAATCGTTGTTTTGATTTGGACGCAACCATACATATCATGGCTTTATTTCAATCAAATTTCTCAACCAAGAAAAAATTCACTGCTTTACGCTGTGTACAGAACTCCTTCTGCCCTTTATATCCCTGTTCGGTCTTACAGCTATAGCTGTAGTGATTCTGACACAATTGCTCGTGTCCACTTTTTATTTGGACCATCTTTAAATCATTTATCCAATAAAATCAATGCATTTTAATTTTTATGTTATTTAGAAGAAATCAAATACGAAATCGTTCCCACAAAGTAGGGACTTTTTTTCTTTTTGAATTTTTCATCCCAAAAAATAAAACAAGTTCTGAAAACCTTCAGCCTTTTAAAAACATTATAAACAATTTTGAAATCTAAAATTTTAACGCGGAACTCTAAGAAATAAAAATGATGATTTCATGAGAATACAATGCAAGAGTATAATAACTTTAGTGACTTATTGCTATTGATTATTAATGTTCTAAAATTTTTACTAATTGATTATTTTTAAAGTTTATTTTCATAATTATTTTAAAATTAGTTTATGATAAGAAATAAAACTATTTATGTACTCTAAATAAAATCATTTAGATATTATTTATATTTCCTCTTATTTTCAGATGAAATTCCTGACCTTCGCTTTTGGACAGGAATGGAATGGCCCAATAAAGAACTATCAAAAACATCATCGTCTGATAATTATGAATGGTTGAAAGAAGAGATTCAAAAATATTTTGTAAAAAACTTTCACAGATTACCATTCCTGTATGAAGGATTTATCACAGTCCTATACGAGGAATCTAAGTTCGTGTTTCCAGTTTTAAATGGAACGATACGTAGAGTGCAATTTTTCTGCAAGAAATACGTAATATCAAATTTCACGACGTCGATATCAGATCTTTCTACCATAACTACAATAAGGTAAGCGTTAAAAAGTTATAATCGATCTTTTATTGATATGATACCAAAACTATATCGATATTAATTTATCGATGACATTGATACGATCGCAATCGTTTCTCGTAAGAAATAATCCGGACTGCATTTTACGATGTCAATTTCAATGTGTTTTCTGGAGCCAGTGATATAAAACTGCATTTTATAATTATCAGTAAAATGATATCAATGCAAAATTGGTGGGCTCAGGTGGGGGTTAACATACATCTACTTTCTCCTCTTTAATTGGGAGAGTTTGTTATTTTTAGAGACATTTACTGGGGTTACACCAAGCATATTTATCTATCTGTTTATGATCAAACTATCTGCATATGATCAACTAATGCAGTATGTTAGTTTAAGCTGTTGATAATCTTTCTTCTAATATCACTAAAATCTGTCAAAAACTGTTACTTTCAGTTCAAATAGGTAGAAGGACATGACATCTAAAGCACAGACTTATATAGAAGTTTATGTATAAATTTTAAAATTCTATTTATTATGAATTATTTTCTGAGGTAGTTTAAGTGGGCGCATGCTTTGGCTTATCTAAATGTTGTATCCTAGGGACATTTTGTTTTTATCTGTGTCAGTTTCAGTAAGTATCTAATGCTCTATGTTTTATAATGAAATAGTTAAAAAATAATTTACTTGTTTAATTACAGCCCTGCGTAGTAATTTTAACACTGAAAACGAGATTTCTTTTGAATTCTATCAGAAGATTTATGGGGGGGGGGGGTAACAATATTACATATTTAATTGACAAATAAAATTACCGAAATAGAATAATGGTACAAATTAGTGAGCATATTTAAAGACATAGATAAGTTTACACAAAACCTTTTGCAATCATATGGCAGTTTTTTCATGGAAAAGAAAGCAATTTCTTTAAAATAACTAAATTGAATAAGAATAATTTGCTGTAAATAATAAAAGAACTTTAAATTTTTCACTATGGATATTAATTTTTGCACTCGAATTTATATTTTAATTTATCTAATAACAAATCTATTACTACATCTGATTTATATTACCAAAAACTATTACAGTTTTTTTGGCATTTTTTGAAGAAATTTTGAAGAGTTAAGCAAAATATACTGCATCCGAAGTGAAACCTAATTTTGATAGGTATGGGACATTAACTCTTTAATTTAATAATACAAAAAATTAGTATTCATTTTTTTAAACACAATAATGATTGATAAATTCAAGAGTATTTGTTACTTCTAAAACAATGCCTACTTTGAGTTTTTAGTGTAATTTATGCTAAATTTAGAACTTTACCCACTTTACCCCACTCTGGGGTATTATAACATGGTCTTATGAATACATTACTGTAAGAACAATAAAAAATAGATAAATTATGCTTTATATTTAATATATATGAATGTAATGTATATAAAATGCATCAAAATTTCAGTAGAATTAAGTTAATGGTTCGGTTTCAGAGCCTTCTTGAAAAAAATCTTGATTCTTTACCCAATTTATCTCACCTGACCCCATTGATTAAAGCAATATTTATCCCCTTGGGTAAGATGGGACACCGGGATCTCTTCTATACATATTTTTCTGACACTCTAATTACAAGAAAAATATATTTTGGTATTTTTTAATTTGAAAAAACGGAGTTGATCACTTTACTTTAGAACAGTTTAACGAGGACCTATACCTCGCCCCCTCGGTCGGTCCCCCTTTGATCGCCAGGCTGATCAAAGTGGTCACCCACCGGTTTACTGACCGCAGCCAATGATGCTTGACTTCGGAGTTCTACTGGGAACCATGTCTTTATGATCAGTCCCATGCAGGACCAAATATTGAGAGTTGCCATTTCATCACTGGTACAAAATATTTCGTATATGAATAAGTAGACCCTTAACCTATTAAGACTAAAAATGTGAAAATCAGATCATTAGATCAAATTTTATCAAGGTGTTCTTTCCTCTTTTGTTGTTGCGTAAAAAAAAATCGAATTTGTGTGGTTGATCGATCGATACTAGAACAAAGAAACGTTTAAAATGCATTCTTTGTATTTGTTCTCAGTCCATTTCTATTCTACGTAATTTCAGGAATGATGATGAAACTGTTGAAGAATCAACGCTCGAAAATGAAACTGTACCAGAAACAAGTTACTCCACTGACTCCAACGGTATTTTGTCGGATATTTTTTTCTGTTTTTTGCTTGCGGTTTTCTCTAAAATTACTTTCTAGTTGACTTCTTAGACACCCTGTATTTTATTTCATTTTCAGAGAGGAATAATAACTGTCTCATCAACGGTAACTGGAAACCATACTGCCCCATCAACGATGAAGTCGGTTTGTGCTTGATGCTCAACTTAAGAGCTGCTAAACACGTTTGTCAGTCTGCTGGAATGGAATTCTACAAACCTTTCTCAGTGGAACAATTCAGAAAGGATTTGAACGAAATTGAAGAGTGTCTTCTGGAGAAAAGTAAACCATATTCATTAACCCTTTCACTACTAGCTTTTCAATCCACAATTTTCCACTTTCTTTCTATAAAAATCAATTTATTCACCCTAAATTGCAGTTTTCTTTTCTTTCTTTTTTTCTTTTGAACAAAAATATTTTTTTTTATTTGATTTGCTTACTTATTTTGATTCATTGTTGTTTATTTATTCATTGGAATTTATTTACTTTTGTTTGGTATTCTTTGGCTACCTCATTTATTCTTCCAAACCTATTTTGTCATTAATTTGCAAATCTAATGTGTAATTTAATTTATTACACCTAAATTACCGCTTTTTGTTTAAAAAAATATTTTTTATATATTAAATTGCTTACTTCTTTATTTATTGTAATTTATTTATTTATTGCTAGTTATTTTTTGGTATTATAATTTATTCTTCCAAATTATAGCCTGTTTTTTCGTTCCACTCGCCTCTCCATCGCGTAATTCTATTTAATCCTCCAAAATTACCATTTGTTAGGTCAGATATATTCAAATATATATTTTAAAAAAAGCATTTGAATCATTTATTTATTTTGATTTATTGCTACTTATTTGTTTATTCATTTATTGTAATTTATTTATTTATTGTAATTTATTTATTTATTGCAATTTGTTTATTGATTATAATTTATTTATTTATTGCAATTTATTTATTTGTGTTCGTTATTTTTTGGTTACATTATTTATTTTTCCAAGCCTATTTTTTCATTTAACTTGTAATTCTAGTGAATACTTCAATTTATTTCACCTAACTTACCATTTTTGCGTACAAGAAAAAAAAAATTTGCATTTTGAATGCATTTTTATTTTATTTATTGCTATGTAATTTTTGGTTTAGTTTCCGTCAAGACGCATGGCTGACAACAATGTTTGGTAACAATGTAGAAAAATTATTTTCGAATTGCTCTTCCATACAAAAATTAAAATTGTTTGGACAAATATTTTCATGCGAGTTTTTCAAAAACGGGGCTTATAAATTCATATGTTTTAATTAATATTAAATTAAAACATGCTCGGGTATGTAGATTAGCATGCGCAGCAGGACGTGTATATATTTAGGGATTTTTCAAGCCTTGTTTTTACATAATCATAAAACACTTGGTCTATTTATGGATCTCTAGTGGTCGGTCCGTCCAACTGATTAATATGAGATTTCAGATATAGCTATTTAGAGGCATGAGCTTGAGCTTCTGAGATCAACAGCAAAATGACGCCCACAGTTACGGTTATTTCTACAGGCACTAAATTTTTTTGAATATCACAATCTCTTTTTTCCCGTCGCCAAATATTCAGAGCATGCAAAAACTCCGATAGAGCATTGGAACGATATGCGTATCACAACGGAAGCGCCATGCACGTCGTACAAAATACAATACTACGCACCGCCAAAAAATACACAATCGTGGCATATGGAAAATATTTGGAGTCAAGACAAAAGTCAGAGAAAGACGTTTGCCAGATATTTAACATAGAAAATCTGTAATTAGCAGAGTGAAGATATTGATTTTTCAATCGGGAGCACGCATATGCCGACACCATGACTCAGCCAAAGCTAGTTCGTGGAGAATTATAATAACTCCTTCATTAAAATGAGATAACTGCTACGAAAAAAATTCCATATCTACAGCCAAAACTATCGCTAAAAACATGGCTCATGTTCCCGGAAAAATTGCATGATTTCATAAATAAATTCGAAGAAACTGGGTGAACCTCTGATAGACAGCTATCTGGACACTGTACTGCTGAGGACGTTGTTCACGACGTTGAGTGCGACGTAAATAAAGTACTTCATATTTTGCTGGTATTTTAATTGACATTGTATACGATGTTCATGCAATATGGGAATGCTCAACAATCTTGTAGTTTACCAGTCGATTTTCAGTATTGCGTACAATTGTACGCTATTTGAAATTAACTTCATTGTCTATATTTACAGATGAGTTCTTCAATGGCGTGTTTTGGACTGAGCTTGCGTGGCCCGATTATTCCTTGGAGAATACATCATCATCCGATAGTTACAAATGGTTCAGCTTAGAGGTAGAAAAATACTGGCAGAAACAGCCGGATAGTGATCCAGAAACTTACAGTGGCTTCATTGCAGTACTCTTGCACAAAAGCAATCAGTTGGAATTGGCTGTTGAGAAGGAAGACAGCGGCTTGACTTTTTTTTGTATGAAGTATATAAAAAACGATACTTGGATGTCAACAACGGATCTTCTCACTATATCTACAGACAGGTGAGTATACAATACAACAGCGGTTTCCAATCCATGGGCAGGCGAACTGTAAGTTGGCCAGGATAGCACTAAGCCTTGGACGGTGGTTTAGAGTTCAAACCAAGATAATACTTTGAGACTAATACCAGTTTTTTGGGTGAATAATTCAGTTTTGCCCTAGTAAAAGATGGAGGCTTTGGTTCATAGCAATAGATATTAATTAATAGATCATAGCAATATTTAGCATTATATGTAACAGTGGCTCTCAGAGTTCTATTTCGACAAAATTGGCTGCCCGGACAACTAAAAAGATAAGCACCACTGCAATAAAACGATTTCTTTAAGGAAACGAAGTTAAGAATCGATTTTACAGTAAAATGTGCTGTTTTCTTTTGATAAGTAATGAGTGAGATGTATAAGTCATACTATTAAATAAAATTTTTTTAAAAATTATATAAATACGATATTTAAAAATAAGGTAAGAATAAATGTTTATTAACTCTTCACCCATTTTTGACGTAATATTAAGCGATACGGCATTTTATACATCCTACTTTAGACGTAGTATTCCGTTCCGGTTTAGTCCTTCGATTTCCTCTTGTTTTTGGATCATCACTTTGTTTTCTACACTTTTCCAGCATGCTAGCAAAAAGCAAAGAATATCTGCCTGTTAACAAAGTGAGATGAAAAAGCAAACAGTATTAAAACATGTAACGAGTTAAATCTTTGTTGTGTCAGTGATGATGAAAACTTGCAATTGAATTTCACTACCTTACTAACTAATTAGAGTTTTTAAATTTCCACTGCAGCCAAGTGTTTGATAAAAAATACAAAGTACAATCGCTTTTCAAATCCTATCAACACATTTTATCGCCAATGGGTTGTATTTTTTTGAAATTTTGTAATTGTTGTTGAACAGCCGAACCAATTCTGAGTTTTCGACTATCAATTCTCCACTCTGTAGCTTTGTAATTCAGAAGACATGGCAATTTCAGATCAAGCAGTGAGACAAACTAACCTTCGTTGTGTACTTTTTCATGGAACTAAACCTCGTTTGCGCTACTTGGAGAGGGAAACCACAAAAACCTCCCATGGTTAGCCCGCCAGCAAGGAGATTCTTACCCATGATCAGTCTAAAACTGAAGATATTTTGCATCAGCACTGTTGGTCGGTGATAGCCGTAAGCAGAATTTGTATAAACCAGCAGCCACTGGGATTTGCACCTGGGTAACCTCATTGGTGGGGAATGCTCCTTCACCTGAGCCACCAGGATTTATCCAAAGATTATTATATTTTACAACCATCATTGAACAGTTAACCAAATTTTGAGTTTAAGAAGACCAATATTTAACTCTGCAGCCTTGTACTTTTAATCCCGATCCAGAAGACAAGAGAACTCTTGGATCAAATATTGGGTGAAATTTTGAGGATTTGGGAGGATTTTTTTGATGGAACTAACCTGCATACGCGGTACATGGAGAACCATGAAATTTTCGTGGTTTTCTTCTTTTTCGTGACGAAAACATCCTACGATTTGTCTCACGACAAAGGGACCCTATTCATGATTCGTCTAACACTGAGGATATTTCAAATAAGCACTATGGTTCGTGCGCGCCGGATGCGGAATTCGTATCAGCTAGCTATCTCTGGGATTCAAACCCGGTACACCTCATTAGGTCCATCCCTGAGCCCCACGGTTCCACCCATGGATTACTATCCATATTTTGACCACTTGCCAATTAGCTACAAATAATAATAGTTTTCGATATGGCAAAAGCAAAATTCGCCCACCTTTTCTTGCTAATCGAAAGCTTCTCGAATTTTTGATCTAAAGAAACAAACATAAAACCGAAACAAAGAAAATAATAATAATATTTTTAAAAATATTTTTAGGTATATTCAAAAAAATAATTTTTTTTATCAAATTTAAAACGATAAACGTTAGAAGCTGTAACACAATGCAACCAGATATGATGCATGATTACAAAACAGAAAAAGTTCTACACCAGTCCTTCAATTCCTCTCAAAGGGAGTGGACTGTTCCATATCCTTTGAGAGTTGAAAAAGGGAAAATTATACAAGCCAAAATTTTCTCAAAACATATACAGTAGACAGAATTTATTTTCGATTTCAGAATTTGGAAGTCGAAAATGAAAAAATACATTAACGCTTCAAGTTTTCCCATAGTTTGTATCGATTTTTATTTTATATGATTACAGTTATTCATTTTTCTTCAACAGTAGGGATAGTTTTTGTTTCGGAGGTGGTTGCGAATTTCTCACGGTTTAGTGCACCTAATATTAGGAATCGCAAATACTGGGCAATGATCCTTGCACATAAAAGCAACCCGTATAGTAAGTGCCGGGAAAGTGTGTGCTGCGCTACGGCACTTTACAATAAAAAAATATCAGTGTTAAAAATGCGATGCATTTCCTATATTTCTAAACTTGCAAGCAAATGGCAGCAATCTACTCGTGGAATTAAAGGGCTAGCGCTGCATGATATCGGTTTTATAATATTTTCAGATGACAATAATATACATCGAAAGAGAAACTTTAAAATCACTTTTATAAAATATACAATTGCAGTTAGGAAAAATATGACACATATCATCATCAACGTTTTTTTTGCGGCGTCGTTAAATTGCTCTTTTTTGTAGAGTTGTTGTTGTTGTTAATTTACGTCGCACTAGAGCTGCACAATGGGCTATTGGCGACGGTCTCGGAGGCATCCCGGAGGATGATCTGAAGACATGCCATTACAATTTTGATCATCTGCGGAGGGGATGGCACCCCCGCTTCGGTAGCCCAACGACCTGCGCGCGAAGTCGAGCACTTTATCTTTTTCGTAGAGAACACTCTAACTATTTACTTTCGAACAAAATTAAATCATTCTGTATAACGGACTTCAATAACACTTAACTCTTTGTTTCAGATTCAAGGACAGTACTCTAACTGATACAACTGTTACTGACTTCACTGGAACTTTATCTAATACTACTCCAGTCACACTCACGAGTGAAATTTCATCTGATACAACTACTGCAAAGGACATTAATGGTAATTTAGTAAACGCTACATTTACCATCGACTTCATTTATTGTTATTTGTTATTTTAAATTTTAAAATAACTCTATTTTAATTTTATAAAACTCAGATATAAGATTAATAGTGACCGACCTATCCCCGGGGGAGTTCTCGATAAGGGTTCGACCCGTTGCCACGTGCGAACCTAGCACTACAAAATTACAGTGAAGTGAAATTAAAACTAATAAAGATTGATACACATTCGAGAATATCACAATATCGATGACGCGTAAATTTAAAACCATAAATCTAGTATTTTAAACCATGATGTAAAGTAAAAAACACGAAGGGGATAAATGAACGCAAAATGTGCCCGTTCAAGAAGAGATAGTTCACCATCACCAGTGAGATTTATAAAATTTAAAATCAATCATAATAATTCCAAAAGGGGATTTATAGTTAAAGCCAATACATGGAGTACGACGTCAAAGTGTATGGGTATCACAAAAGAGGTCACCAATGACCAAAAGTTCTCCATTGAGGAGAAAGGCCCCGGAACAGCAACCAGTCCGAGTGTCCGATTTAAAATAAAAGATTAAAGGGATCTTGAAGAGAACCAGAATTCTTAAAAACAAATAAAAAGCGCCTAGAACATCTAAAAAAGTGAATTTAATCAAAAATACAGTTAAAAAACGTATAAAGTGTAAAATCAGGTAACATCAAATGGTAATGATAAGAAAAATCACATTAAAAACATATAAGATCTAAAATAAGATTAATAAAATAATTAAAATAGTCGATTAAAAATTCAAGTGTCCCCTTTTCAAGACAAAGTGTCAATAGGATTAAAAATGCTCTTAGGTATACCAAGTTTCTCTTAAGAAGATTAAATGTCACCAGGTAAGACTGGAGGTGCTGAAGATTCAAAAATTCAGTTTGAATCGTCCAATGTATGATGAGGATTTTAGTCAAAAAGGAGGACAACAAAGTCACCAGAGCACGGTAAAAACCAAGGTAAAATACTAAAAGGTAAATATTAAAACCAGGAAATCTAAAAGCCAAAAATTTAAAACAAGATAAAATTACTCAGGTGTGTTCTCCAGGTGTACCAAGACGATAGACGATGTCTCAAATATAAAAGTAATCTGTTATTTTTTATTTAGATATTAAAGCTTGCAGTATTGTGTTATTCTCTAACTCTAAGCATGTTTATTTTTACGTATAGTAAAAGAAGTGTTTAAATTTGAAAAATAAATAACATCCTGCTACAAACTGTTAAGTGCCCTTCACATAACAAGTAGTAAAAAACGCTATTAAATTGTAAATGATGGGATAAATTTACACTTTGCTGTTTAGACGTATGAGGTCTTGTTTCTGATATCTTATGCTGTTTCAAGGTTACGACTTATCAATTCCTAGACGATAGACAGTTAAAAGGATTTTCTATGTAAAATGTACAATTTTGTACCAGCACCTATTTCCGAATAGGATATTGCTATCTGAACGTTGAATAATATATGAAGATGCATGAAGCGTTGTTTTTTCGTATTAAGTCTTATGTATTAACTAATCATCAGTATTATTATTTCAAATAAAAATAGAGCTTTTATGAAGAAAAAAATTATTATTAACATACTTGATATCATATATAATTTATAATTTGTGTATATTTAAATACATTTTACGCTGATTCGAATGAAACCAAAAACATACTGATGGATAAAAACGTATAGCAGTCAGTCCAGAAGTTGTAAAGGTTTAACGTAAAGAAAGTACAATTTTCTTTTTACTTTATAAATTTTCAAGTCATAAATTGCTATCTAGACAGATGAGGTATTTTTTGCCAATGTATTTTTATTGTACTAGAGTTAACAAACTAAATTGTTCCGAAGCCATAAGGATTGGATACATAGATTTGTCTCAGTCAAAAACAATGTTCTTCATGTGTAAAATTCTCAAAACTTCTTAACTATTAGTCCTATCACCTTGGTTTTGGTTTCATTCAATTCATCGTAAGCAAATACTTTGGAAATAATATAACACATATCTTCATAAAAATGTCTTCACTTTTTCACCCCCTCCACCTCAATAGCAGTTTTCCTTCAGTTAATGTAGCTGGTTTAATCTTCATATCACTAGGAAATGAGTCGGTCTTGGATTCTTTATGCCAATAGCTGGAATCTAATCGAATCAAATCTTCACCAATCGAGTCTTAGTGATTCAAAATCCACCTTGATACAATGTTCCCAGCATTTACAAATACTGAAAAAGGTCACGCATGATGGGATAGGGAAAAAACGTGGATTCACATCATAAGTGGCGCGGAGATCATATGATTACTACCATTCCATATCCTTTTACTTTATTTTATTTTATTTTATTTTATTTTATTTCATTTTATTTTATTTTATTTCATTTTATTTTATTTTATTTCATTTCATTTTATTTTTTATTTTATTTTTTATTTTATTTTTTATTTTATTTTATTTTATTATCGTCGCTAAGCAATTTTTTGAACAATCGACCCAACTTTTGGGTTTACGACTACTAATGTTCAATTCCGTAGCCTTGTAATTTTGCACCCATCCAGAAAAAAGGGAACTCCTGGATCAAGTATTGGGAAAAATTTGATGACTTTTTGATGGAACTAACCCTCATTTGCATTACATGGAAAAGAAAACCACGAGAGCATCCCATGGTTAGTCTGACGGCACTCTAACACATGATCCATCTACCACTGAANTTGGGTTTACGACTACTAATGTTCAATTCCGTAGCCTTGTAATTTTGCACCCATCCAGAAAAAAGGGAACTCCTGGATCAAGTATTGGGAAAAATTTGCCTTCGTGGAGGACTTTTTGATGGAACTAACCCTCATTTGCGTTACATGGAAAAGAAAACCACGAGAACACCCGATGGTTAGCCTAACGGCAAAGGAACTCTAACCCATGATCCATCTACCACTGAAGATACTTTACGTCATCATTTTGGTTGGTGCAAGCCGGATACGGATTCGTATCGACCAGCCATCGCTGGAATTCGAACCCGGATCACCTCATTGGAAGGCGAATGCTCTATCCCCTGAGCCATCGCGGCTCCAGGTCCTTTGATTAAACTTTTAGGCTTGTAATGTGCACAAGCCTCGAATCATCGGTATGGTTGAGTCCCAGACAGTCGCGAAAATAGCCCATTATTATAGCTATAGAGCGATGTTGACAGCCAAAACCTTAACAACCTTCATTTTTTTCAGAGATAAATAACAAGTGCCTCATCGGGGGAAAATGGACTCCGTATTGCCCTGAGAACGATGATATCGGTTTATGCCCGGAACTCAATTATACTGCCGCTGTGAGCACCTGTGAGTCCATTGGAATGGAAATCTACTCACCTTACTTAATAGAAGAGTTCAGAATGGACTTGAAAGAACTTGAATCGTGTATTCTATCGAAAAGTAAGAGTTCTTTGAAGGTTGAATAGTTTTTCCTAGAAACTATTCGACCTATATTTTGTACAAATTTTGTATTTTGTATCATTAATTTGCATTCCTTAAAATGAGATTATAAAGATTTGTGTATCTTACAATTCAAAACTTTTGTTTGAATTTTATTAAATAAAATAATAAATAATTATTAAAAATAATTTTTGCACGGAGTTATTTTGGGAGAAACAAATTTTTTAATTCTGTTCAAGTATTTTTTATTCTGTTCATAAGTTTCTAGAAATGTTGCAAAATATTAAGGGAGGGATAATCGAGGGATCCAAAATTTTGATCACTCACCTAACCAAACTATAGGAGCTGCAATTCCCATATTGTGGCTACCCCAATATTTTGGGAGTCAGAAATCCGAATCTGTCCACTAAAAAAGGGTCTGAGTAAGTAGGTTTTTTTGTCTGGCATCGTAACACAGAATATTATCTGCACAAATCATTTATCATAATTGAGGTCACCCTCTCAATCTATTAAGGTTCTGTCGCAGTAAGTGAAAATCCAATCATTAGATCAGAAGTTATTCTGGGCGGTATTTTTTTAAGCTCACTATACATATAAAATATTACACCGTAAGCAGATATAACATTACTAGAGGGCCATGTGACAATTTAAAATCTCTTAACTCCGCAACTTCGAAAAGTTTGAGTTTTCTAAATTTAAACTATTGTAGATACAACTTCGAAAAATAAATATAATAATGCATTTGGTTTTTATTTTAAATCTAGTCAATCTGAAATAAAAATGCTTTTTGTACTTCGATTTTCGAAAATAAATGTTTAGAGCTGATATGTACAATGAGCCAAATAAATAAATGAATTAAAAAAACGGCTCACCCTGATTGACTTTTGATGTAATGATGGGATCTTCACGTTCTAGGTCTTAATCTTAATGGCTTAAATGGTCAACCTGAAATATGCTAATTAACAAAAGCAGACGATATTTTAAGTTACGAAATCATGCACAAAAATATATTTTCTATAAAATAAACATACCATTTTTCGATGGAATCGGATTTCTGACCTACAAAATATAGGGAGTAGCCAAAAATGCTAATATATGCGAAAGAATATGCTAATTTATGAGTGAATTTTGAAAAAATCGTATTTTTTAAATTCGATTTCTAAAGAACAATTCGACAAATTTCGCGCATTTTTTCTTACTTTGACGTTTAAAATTACATTCTTTAAAATGATATGCAAATATGTTATCCTTTACAATTCAAAAGTTTTTCGACTATCTTTTAATCAAATAATAAATATTTACTTAAAGTTATATTCTGCAGGGAAATATCTTTAGATAAGGGAATTTTATATATGTTCGCAAAATTTTTCGGCTTGCTTTAAAAGTTCTTGAGAGATGGCAAAATATGTGAAAATTAACATTAAGGACTTCGGACTGCTCTTATTACCAAAATATAGGAATCATATTTCCCCGATTGTGATTACCCTCTATATTTAGAGGGTAAAAAAATCTGAATCCGTTGTGAAAAAGATACGTTTATTTGACGTACGTTTGTTCTGTCTTGTGTCTGATTTCAGAACTTAAAATATCGTCTGCACTAATTAATTAGCATTTTTGATTTCACTCCTTCGAACCAATAAGAGTCCTAGAACGTGAAGGTTCGATCCTTAGATCGAAAGTTATTTGGGGTGTTCCGTTTATTTTATTACTTTTTTCCTTTGCATACTGTACAATGAACCGAAACCAGAAATAAAAAAATGGACCATTCTGAATAACTTTTGATCTATTGATCGGATCTTCGGGTTCTAAAACTTTATTTTATCTATGGTTAGGTTGCAAAATCAGACTGAAAAACATGCTTTCTCTGAATAAACATACCCTTTTTTCAACGACCTTCGTGTATTATGATCTGATTCACAAAATATCAGGAGTAGCTGCAACCTGGGATGTATGGTCCAATAGTTCGGTCAAGAGGGGGATCGAAAGTTTGGACACTTTAATGTTGAATTCCTTTGGAACTGTTCAACTTTTTGAACTCAAATTTTTATATTTTGTTATGTAAAATTACATTTTACAAATTATCTAAAAAATTTATACCTAATGAACCTTAATATTTTTAAACATTAATAAGTAAAATAATAAAAAAATATTAAATATTTACTAAAAATCATTTTATGCATTGAATTACATTTGAATAAACATATTTTATAATTGTGCACTAAAATTTTTCAATTAGCTTAAAGAGTTCTCGAGATGTATTGAGATAGCAAAAAATAAAATTATCACTCTTGTCACCAAAGTCTGATTTCGTAACTTTAAATATCGTCTGCATTTATCAATTATTACCATTAAGATCGAGTCTTAAAATGTTAAGATACGGACATTAGATCAAAAGTTATTCTGGGTGGTCAATTTTAAAAATAATTTTTAAGGGTGTAACTTTAGATTAGACTATAAATTTACGACTGATTGCTGATTGACAGATTATTGAAGTAAATGTTCTTGAAGCCTTGAGTTAAAAGTTAATAATGGCTCAATCTGGAGGGATTCTTCGAAGGAAGAATAGTTTTAAGGAAGAAAAAAAAAACATTCAAACTTTATCGAATTCCCAATAGAATTTTTGAGGCCGGGATAGCCTGGTTTGCAGAGTACTGGACTCACATTCGTGAGAGTGAATGGTGGTGTACGTTAAATCTGTGAGATCACAAAGTCCTCAATGTTCCCATTACAAATTAATACCTCTGAGGGTACTGGATAGGATAGTGATCGTTCTCTGGTTCTGGTCAAAATTGATGTTGGTCAAAATGGATGTTTTGTGGATGAATGAATGACTGTACGAATGGGTCCGCCCTATAAACGGGTGTGTCTTATGGGTGTGGCAGAAGTCGAATTCTTGGCCACAGATGGCGCCACTGGAAAATCAGGACAACCGCAATCTTTGTTTAATGGCCTACGACAACAATAACAACAGAATTCCTAATACCTAATTCTGAGTATCATGAAGTTAATCATTAAATTTACTACTTTAACCCTCGTGCGAAAAAAAAGTTTTTGATATTTTCGGAAATTGTGTTATGATTTAGAAGATAATTCGAAAAACTGATTATCAAGTCTTAACTACCTACAACTATCTAGTCTTAACTATCTATATTTACAGAGAAATATTCTTATAATGGTTTCTGGACTGGAATGGCGTGGCCTGCAATTTGGTCAGAGATTGCATCATCTAAAAATACTTACGAATGGTTTAAGAAGGTTGCTGAAATAAACGATCACCCAGACTATTCTTCATTTATCATAGATGGCTATATCACAGTTTTGTTCGAAAAGGATAAGTTGGTGTTGAATGTTGGAGAAACATTTCGAAAATTGCCATTTTTCTGTAAGAAATTTGCTGCAAGTTCTACTTGGGTATCAAAATTAGATGTTACTACTAAAACTACAGAAGGGTAAGTAACAAAAATAAAAGCCTTTTTTTAAAAAAAAAAATTTAAAAACCTAGTATGAAGCTCTAATTATATAGTTTAAAAATTTAGATTATATATGAAATTCAATAAAAGCATCAAAGTAACGTTATAAAAAAACTAAGTGAAAATTGCAAAAAATCTGATAAGCTCCAAATAATATTTAGTATTAAGACTCGAAAAGTAAAAATACAGATTCCTTTTTGAAGAAAAGATTCCTTTTTGAAGAAATGTTATGTATATTTTTGTTTGGGAGAATTTTCGTTAAATTTATATCAATACTTGCCAGTATTGAAATTAATATATACTGGTTTTAATTTCTTTTGGCAGTTGAGACATTTTATAAAGACGGCATGAACTACATCGAACATTTTTTGGATCCAACTCCCCTGAAATAAATGTTTTCCATGATACACGTAAAGGAAATTAATACAGCCTAATTTCCTTAAGATTAAAGGCAGAGAGAACATCAAAACGAATTTGTTTACCGGATGAAACTTGAAGTTGTATCTAGAAATTGCCTTTCAATGCTTCTCTGTTTCCCCCGTCAATTTAATAAGATTTGAAGTTTTCAATCCGATCTCTCTCAGTGGTGGTTTTGCTATATCTCAAGAAGACTTAATCTTCTTTCATTTAAATATCAATTCACAGCCACTCGCATGTCGTTTTTTTTTTGTATATTAAGTAAAGGAATCGGAAATTAGATAATAATTCCAAATTCATTCCTCCATCTAAAATGGATAGTACTCAGAATAGATTTTCAAATAATATATTCCGAATCCTTCGACAAAACTTCTCGAAGTGTACATTCCGAATACTTCGACATGGATGTTAAAATAATATATTCCGTCTCCTTCGACAAGGTGTCAGAAGTAATACATTCCGAATCCTTTGACAAGGCTCCTAGAAATATATATAATCCGAATACTTCGACATGGGTCTTAAAATAATATATTTCGAATCCTTCGACAAGGTTTCATAAATAATATATTCCGAATCCTTCGACAAGATTTCTGTAAATTTATATTCCAAATATTTCGACATTGGTCTTAAAATAATATATTTCGAATCCAACAAGATTTCTGTAAATATATATTTCAAATACTTCGTCATGTGTCTTAAAATAATATATTCCAAATCCTTCGACAAGGTTTCAGAAATAATATATTCTGAACCCTTCTTCAAGATTTCTCGTAATATATATTTCAAATACTTTAACATGGTTCTTAAAATAATATATTCCGAATAATTCGACATTGTTTAAGAAAAAATATATTCAGAATCCTTCGACAAGGTTTCTGGAAATGTATATTCCGACATGGGTCTTAAAATAATATATTCCGACTTTTCCGAAGAGGTTTGAGAAATAATAAATTCCGAATCCTTCGACTAGGTTTCTGTAAGTATATAATTCGACATGGGTCTTAAAATAATATATTCTTACCCCTTCGTCAAGGTTTCAAAAAAATATATATTCCGAATCTTTCGACAAGGTTTCTGTGAATATATATTTCGAATACTTCGACAGGGATTTTAAAATATTATATTCAGATTCCCCTGACAAGGTTTCTGGAATCATTTATAACTAGTATTGATAACGGTGTAATAGTTCTTCTTGAATTCTGAATATTTAATGTACGTAATTTTTGGCCAATGAAGGGTCATCAAATTCACTAAACTAATAAATTTGCCTTCATAACGAAATAATCTCTTTATCGTGAATTTTTGATTATAATTGAATACAATAACAAATCACTTTTTTTTATTACTCCAGATACATGAAAAATACTCAACCAGATACTACTGCTGCCACAGACTCTAAAGAAACTTTACCGGATACTACTCCTGTCGACGACTTTAAAGGTAATGTACTGAATACTATATTCATCTTAGATTGAAATAAGTGGTACATTTGTTGAATATTTAAAAAATGCATAAAATTAAGAAACCTTTCTGATTGCGCTAACTAATCCCTGGAACAGCTTTCACAGTTCTTTTAAATTATCTCTGTATGAAATGTAATCCAGCTTTGTGCGAATATTAATGCCTTTTTAAAAATAAATTCGTACAAGCAATATTTTCATTTCGTCAGACCTCCACGGAGTAAATTACTATAGTATATTATATGGAGTAAACCTTCCAAAAAATTATCATACTTACATAGTAATGATATTTCTGCCGAAAAAAGTATAATTCTAGTAATAAAGTCAACATATACGGTATTGAAACCAATTATTCAGTAACTTTTCCGTTCATGTGGTGATTATTTTCTAGAAATTCAGATTTTAAAAATTATAGTTCATATTACCACACATCTAGTAAAAATACAAAGCTGTAACTGTTTGGTCTAAAAATTAAGATTCTGACTAGCTCTTAATTTAATTTATTGAAATTTATGAAATCAAGTTCATATAAGAAAAAGAAATATGGAAGTACAAATATTAATTTTAAAATTTAATGTAACATTTACTATTCGTAAAGTGTCGCTGACTATAGTGTATTCTGACTCTAGTGTCGCTAGATAGCGCTTAGAAAATAATTTAGTGCAGAAGGGTTGCCATGACAACTTCAATTGTAAATAAATACGGCGTTATATACCCCTCTCTGACTTCATCGACTTCTTTGCAGGAAGTCAGAAATTGACACAATCTTGTGCTGGAAATGGAGAATGATATGATATGATAGGATAGGGCTCAATTTTTAAGATATGATATGGCTCTAATTTTAAAATGATATGATATGATAGGGCTCTATTTTTAAGAATAGTAACTGGAGGTTTAGTAGATACCGGTTTGCAGAGAACACATGAGTTGGAAATTTATTTCGCCCTTGATACGACATCAAGGCAGAAAATATGGTACTTCCCTTGAATTTTATCAGGTTCTTTTGGATCGGCAATATCAAAGATTGCAGAAGATCTCATAGTCACTTTCGCGTATGGAGACCGTTTCACTTTGGCACGAGCTTCTTGTTTTTGTTATTTATTGATTTGCTTACTGGATGCAACACTATGCATACGCTGTTTCCAGGTTTATAAAAAAAACTCGTCTACATTTCTAATCGAAGTATTCAGTTCTATGGTCTTATTTCAAATCAACACGCTCCAATATTTCAGGTGTCAAGCTAGCAAATTTTTTCAGATACAGTGTAATTTCAGGAACAAAGTTATTGTTATTAATAAGGGCTTTAAATAGTGATTGACGTCATCAATAGCTCGAAATTCTTTTCCAAAGTGAATCCGAGTAACCTGTTGTGTCATATCTTGATGTATTTATCTCAAACTGAATTATTGACAATTTTTCTTCCCAAGCACCTTCAGCTAGTATGTCTAGTCTGGATTATTAAGTCCCTATTCTTCCGTTTCGAAGCATTATTGTTGTTGTTGTTAATTTACGTCGCACTAGAGCTGCACAATGGGCTATTGGCGACAGTCTGGGAAACATCCCGGAGGATGATCCGAAGACATGCCATCACAATTTTGATCCTATGCGGAGGGGATGGCACCCCCGCTTCGGTAGCCCGACGACCTGCGCGTGAAGTCGAGCACTTTACGGTAGCACAGTTTAGCGAGGACCAATACCGCACACCCTCGGTCCCTACGCAGACTGATCCAAGTGGTCACCCACCCGCACACTGACCGTAGCCAGTGATGCTTGACTTCGGTGATCTGCTGGGAACCGTGTCTTAACGATCAGTCCACTGCGGGACTTCGAAGCATTAGATTGAGATTAATGAATAACTTGTTTAATACAGTAATGAGTATTTATTTAAAACAGCAAAGTACTTGTTTAACACCAAGGAAATAATGCGTCTGCTACTTTTCAGCACTGACAAACAGTTGTCCGTTAAAACTTAGCAGCCTTATCAGCGCAATCCATAACGCAAGAAAACTTCTTCAATGAAGATTTTCGCACATTTTTCCGTAGTGACATCAGCTTGGGCATAGCTTTCTACCCATTTTGTGCCAGCATTTTCAATAAGAAAAATCAATTTTCAGAAGAGGTTTCTGGGAATGGAGTGAAAAGATCTATCGCAATAGTCTCAAAACGTTGCTCACAGACAGGAGTGATCTTCATGGATTTTGATTTGAGGTTTAGTGCGACCACATTTAGGGCAGCTTTTGACATAATCCGAGATATTTTTTCTCATTCCAATCCAGTAGTTTGTTTTCTCTTTGCTATTCCATAAAATGTTCCGTCTGATCCACAGTGATCCGCCAAGGGTGAATTCTTTCAGGGTTTCTGCTTTTCTCTGTTAGAGTATAACTAATTGTGCTTCTATGAGATAAACCGGGTTCGAATCCCAGTGATGGCTGGCCGATATGAATTTCGCATTTGGCTTGCATCGACCACAGTCCTGACATGAAACATCCTCAGTGGTAGACGGATTATGGGTCAGAGTCCCCTTGCCGTCAGATTAACCAATGGGAGGTTTTAGTGGTTTTGCTCGCCATGTAACGAAAATGCTGGTTATTTCCTTCAATAAGTCCTCCATGAAAGCAAATTTCTAGTAATACTTGATCCCGAAGTTCCCTTGTCTTCTGCTTTGAGTTCAAAATTACAAGGTTGCGGAGCTGAACATAAGTAGCGGTAAACCCGAAATCGGGTCGGCTGTTCTACAGCGGTTAAAATATAAAAAATGAAATATCGATGTAACACTCTTCTGTTCATAATGCAACCTCTTCCAGTCTCTGTTCATAATGTAACCTTTTCTCAGTTAGCATTAAGTTTAAATAAATTAAGGCGTTTTAAAACCTGTTCCAAGGCAGAAAGGTGATTTCATGACACGATGACAATGCAAACACATTATTCAATCTGGAACGAAATTTATCTAACAGTCTGGAAGAGATGGCAGGAGCCTTCTTCAATCCGAAGGTCATTCATTTAAATTTAAAGATTACAAATGGGAAAATAAATGCAGTTTTATGTTCATCTTTCTTAGCAACTTTCACCAAATGGTGACCATATCTTAAGTCAGTGACTGTCATATAAGGAACCATGTAAGGAGCTATGCTTCATTCAATAAATCGTTCATGCGGGGCAAAAGGATGATGGTCTGTAACAGTCAGGGCATAAAAAGTTATGGAAGTCAATAGAGAACCACACAGGATGTTTCCTTTTTTATCCAGTAACCAATTAATATTCTTAAATAATTTTTATTTCATTTTATTCAGTGAAATGATTGAATTTTTTCTACTTAGTTTTAGATTATCAAGTAGCATCTGCAAAAGTGTTGAAAACACTTTGAAAAAGTTTTAAGAAACTTAAAAACCAGACAAAAATTTAAAATTCGGGAATCAGGTTCAACGACCCTATTAAAATTGAATAAAATGAAATAAAATTTATTCACAAATATAAATTAGTTATTGAATAGATAAAGAAATTTTGGACAACCGTTAATTCTCCTTAGATTAACGAAATGAAGTTAAATCCTTTTTTTTTTCAGAAGGGGAACCTTAGATAACTATGTAATTCACATAATATTTTCAAGCAATTGGATTAATAATATGATATTAATATCATACCTAGTATAATAATTGATATTATATTAATATTAATTAGATAAAAAATTTTAGTATTAGATCAGAGTTGGAAATTAATATCCTCACCTTGATTCCTCCTCCTTTTTCAGACAATGAGTGTCTCATCAACGGAAGATGGATTCCGTATTGTCCGGTGGGTAACTATAAAATTGATTTATGCCCCCGACTCAATTTTACTGATGCTGAAGAGATGTGTGTGTCACATGGCCTGCAGTTCTACAACCCTATTTCAGCGGAACAATTCAGAAGTGACTTAAAGGGAATTGAGGCGTGTTTCCTATCCAAAAGTAAGCAACACCGATCCACCTTTTTCATAAAAATCAACCGAGTTGGAAAGTTTTTAAAATACAAAGAATTGAGCAGTGGTGGTTTAGGGGATAGAGTGCGTTCGTCTTCCAATGAAATAATCCAAGTTCGAATCCCTGCGGTGGCTTGGTTGATACGCACCCGAACATTGCTAACGTATAATATTCTCAGTGGTAGACGGGTCATGTGCTAGAAGCCCCTTGCCGTCAGGATGACCATGAAAAGTTTTTGTGGTTTTCCTCTCCATATTGCGCAAATGCGAGTTAGTCATATCAAAAAGTCCTCATCGAAGGTAAATTGGTCCCAATCCAGGAGTTTCCTTATTTTCTGGGTTGGGTTCAAAATTACAAGGCTACACTCTAAAAACTGTACCTCTTAAATAAAAGGCACAAGCTAAATGTACCCTTTATTTTCTCGCGTTAGAGGCACATAACTAATGTGCCTTTAAAAATGAGAGGCACCACAAGAAATGAAAGGCACCAAAGCAAACGCGAGTCAATGCGCGGTACGAAAGGATTTTACCGGTTCCCTGTGCCTCTCAAATGGGCTTCCCTTTTTTTTCTTCGGTACGATGTAACGGAGAAGAAGCGCATGCGCACATCAATGAAATATTTTATGACGAAATACAAATAATAAAAGCAGACGATAAAATTAGAACACCAGAAAGTTGTTGATTTTTTAGAATTAGTTTTGTGTGGAATTTGAGTTTTCATATTACCCGTTACGGGTTTATCTAGTTTGTTTTATGATATTTTATCTATCCCGTTACGGGTGAGTTTTCATATATCCCGCTACGGGCACTTTTTCTAGTTTCCTTTATAAGATTTAACTATCCCGTTACGGGTACTTTATATTTGTTATTGTATTTGTTGTGGTGTGAAATAAATGTTTTTATAAAAAAACTGAACAGTTCTTTAATATAGCTTGATACGCTACAGCTATGTATTAATTGGTGGCAGCGGTGGGATCCGTTCCAGAAATGTTTTATTAAGTTTTTGAAAGAATTGGTGACAAATATTATTGTTATTAAGGATTTCCTACTTTAGAAAAAATTAGTGAATGAGATGTTTAAAATTGATGCCAAGAAGTGTGGAATTCGACGGTACTTCGAACTCTTTGAACAGAAAGCGAAGAGATTTAGTGTGAATTTCGATCTTTGGTTTTCGTGTGCTTTACAGCTTATTCCTGCTGAAAGGTCAGAAATTTATGATGATAATTATTATTACTTTAAAGAAAATCTCATTGCCAATTTTCAGTATGATCCACAAGCTATTCCGTGTAATAACGATCGCCAGAAAGAACATTTTAATGAGAAATGGAATTCGCCAAGTATTGTGAAGAAATTTAGATCTGAACGTGAATGTTTCTATTGTGGTGAAATAGGACATTTTAAGAAATACTGTAGACATCGAAATTCGGATTATAGAAAAGAGAATTATATCCGATTGTTGTAATCAAGTTTAAGCACGAAAGTAATTTTTATTTTAATAATATTTATAAAACAAATGCATGTTTAATGATTGGGGCAAAAATGCAGAATTTCACGTTTTTTAAAATACAATAAAAAAAAAAAAATTCTGAAACAAGCTTTCCAAAAAAATTGCAGAAGGCTTTTCATATATTCTGAGCTCAAATAAAATCATCGATTAAATAATATTAATTACGTTACTTCTAAAAAAATTGAAAGCTAATGTTCCCAAAATGGGAATGATGGCGCCTAACGGATTAATATGTTTCGCCAAAATCTGGATTTTAAAAAAAATCATTTCAATGGAAAGAAATCTTTTATTTTACACTTGTTAAGTCATTTGTTTAAGCATATTTCATGTTATAAAATATCCAAGTTGTCAAAATCTACATCTATCATTTTAAAATATTCTATGTTTTTCCAAATTTGTGCAACTGTATACATCATATTGCAACTGTTACTAAATTATGTAAAATTGTTCTTTATGTGTGAAAATAAAAGATATTAGATTTCATGATATTTAGTGTTTAATTTTTGATCCTTATAAAACTATTTTATGAAATCTCTAAATATTTAAAAAATATCTAAATTTATAATAAATTTCCATTTTGAGGATGCTTTTTGGAAAAGAAAAAAAATCCATGAATTATATTGACTTGGCTTAACAGAAATAAATATTATCTTTTTGTACCTATATCTGATTAGAAAAGCATCATTGTAGTTGTTGAAGTATCATTAAACGCTACATAATTAAAGAAATGGTATAAATTTACATATTTTATAATTGTCTATGAAAAAGCCTTAGATGGAATCCCTTGAAATGATCACTTTCAAGTGGCCAATATTCAAAGAATTGAGAAATATTTTTCATTAAGAATTATTATAATTAATATCTTGGTAATAGTGTAAACCAAACAGAAAGTCCCTTTTTATATAAAGTGCTAGCAAATTACAAATAGGTAAAAAAAAATGTGTTCAAATCTGGTAAATAACAGGTTTTGGTACCACTAAATGCTTATTTCAATGAGTGGTTCATAAAAGCAAAATGTAAGGTACAATGTACCTTTCAAGCTAAGAGGTACATCTGATTTTGTGCCTTTCATTTTTAAAGGTACGTTGTGCCCTTAAAATTCAGAGGCACAAACTATCCAAATGTGCCTCTGAAATCAGAGGTACATTGTGCATTTCATTTTTAAAGGTACGTTGTGCCCTTAAAATTCAGAGGCACAAACGATCCAAATGTGCCTCTGAAATCAGCGGTACAGTTTTTAGAGTGTATGGAGTTGAGCATTAATACTCGTAAAACCAGAATTGAGTCGGCTGTTCTACGCCGGCTGTAAAATAAAATAAAATACAAAAATTATTATTTTTGAAGGGTTGAAGAACATGCGGGGTATGAAGGAAAATAAAAATTATTTTCTTTTTCTTAATTTTAATTCAAATGTTGTTCAATAACAATTGTTGCTCATGTGACTGTGTCCGTGAGCGAGGTAATATGTTTGCAAAGCGCAGTTTTAGATCAACACCATCTACACTCGATGACACATATGTTTTGCTCTGAGCATAAGCTTTCGATGACACATATATTTTGCTCTGAGTATCACAAGTGAAATATCTAACTTAAGATGTCACTTAGAGAACCATTGAGTAGTTTTTGTACCAACTGTTGCTCATGTGACTGCATTCGCGATCATGGTAATATGTCTGAAAAACGCAACCATCAACACCATCCACATCCAATAACATGGAGTTAGCGAATAAATTTTTTAAAAAAAATTTTTGATCAATACATTGGTTGGCGAGCGGTAGTGAGCAGGGGGCGGAGCCCTCTAGTATATATAATATATATAAGATTTGGTGACCACTCTTTCAGGAGCACAATATTAGGTGGGCCAACATTGTTCCCACATTAACAATAAATAGTACGGAGAATGAAGGAACATCCATGTCTTTCCCGGGATTCTATCCCCGGACCTTTCTGATGTGAGATCAACTTTCTGACCACTACTCAGCCCGGTCGGCTCTTTCGATATATCTTTTTTTCTATTCTTCTTTAACATAAAAATTATAGTCCAAATTAATGTAATAGAGAAGTATTTGATTAACCGCAACATCTTGCTAATACAACTTTCAGCCAACGAAAATATAAAACTTATTTACTTATTACTTTTTCAACTAAATTTAGAATTTAGTATAATTGGAAAGTATTGTAATGCGTCTTTTCAAAAACCTTCGTTTTCTCAAAAACGTTTTCTCTAAAACTAATATAAACTATATATTTAACTTACCTCTACTGCGTGGGTCCATACATATGTATGTCTGTCCTATCAAGACTTATGATCACAACTATAAAAGATGATATAACACGAGCCTGAAACAAACAACTTCCATTGCACAATGTGGTGTCTTAAAGCAGTAAACAATAAGCCATGAGGTGGCATCAGGGGGGGGATGGCTAAAATAGTTATTTTCCAAGTCCCTATGTGTTAGCTTTTTTTTATTTAATTGTCTCTTTTTTTAAAAATATTATAAATTAAAAGTGATCATTACGAAACATAGAGGTTAGTATAGATAGTACTACTTTTGTTTTAGTTTATTTAGGACTTTCAATATTTTTTATCTACAAAAGGACTAAGCCAAAAAATTGAGTTATAATATTATTTTTTTTTGTATTTTTTCCAAATTTTTTTATTTCAAAACCTTTGTTTCATTTTTTTTTAGGATTTTCAATATTTTTTACCAATGGACTAGGTCGAAAAATTGGTTCATAATATTTTTTTTTATATATCAAACCTTTTGTTTTAGATCTTTTAGTAATTTCAATATTTTTTCGTCTACAAATGAACCAACTCAAAAAATGGAATTTCAATATTTTTTGTTATTTCAAATTCTTTGTTTTTTATTTTTATAGGAATTTTGATTTTTTTTATTAGAAATAGACCACACCAGAAAATTGGGTTTACAATGCATTCTTCTTTTCAAACCTTTCATTTCAGATTTTTTAGAACTTTCAATATTTTCTTTTCTACAAATGGGCAATTTCAAAAAATTGGGATGCAATATTTTTTTTTATTTCAAATTTTTTATTTTCGTTTTTATAGGAATTTTAATATTTTCATATTACAAATCCATACTAGAATTCGGTTACAATATTTTTTCATTTCAAACCTTATGTTACAGATATTTTAGGACTTTCAATATTTTATTTTTCCACAAATAGACAAATCCAATAAATTGGGCTACAATAGATTTCTACTTACAACTGTAAGCCTCATGCTATACTTTGTGGTGCATGAGGAGTTTTAAGTCGTTTAAATAAAAAAATTTAAAAAAAATTAAAAAAATAGATTTTTTTATTTCAAGCAATTTATAGTAATTAAAATTAATCATAAAAGTTCAGTTTCATAATTTAAAGTTAAATTATTTGCATTGGTTGACCTTATGCAAAATATACAATAGATTTTTTTTATTTCGAGCAATTTATAGTAATTAAAATTAATCATAAAAGTTCAGTTTCATGATTTAAAGTTAGAATATTTGCATTGGTTGACCTTATGCAAAATACTTTCAACAATGACAAACATTTTTCAATCTGTCTTTCGCACAAGTCTCTTGAGGCACAACGTCCAATATATTGGGCAAACTTTTATGTAATTTTTTGATTCTTTCCTATTTGTGTGCTTTTTAAAAGCGTATGTCAAATTACAAACAAAATTTTTTTACCACGTTTAGTCCATATTTTCAAATACGATGGAAAATTGCAAAAAAAAAACAATAAATTTTATTTAAGTAGCATTTTGAAGAGTTTGATGGCATACAAATATGTTTTGAGTCTAAAGGATATTTCAATGACCAAATAGTGAAGAAAGTTTACAACAGTGCGCAAAGTTAACAAAAATTAAAGCTTTTCATTTTTCAATCTACATAGTTAAAAACAATTAATCAAACTTATAAAGTTTAATTAATCTAAATTAAAGAAAATATTTTACCACAAAGAGTTAACTTCATCCTAAGCTTTATTTTTTTTAATATAATATAGCGTAAATAATTTTTTTTATTACTTTTTATGAGATTTTTGTGCACTGTAAAAATGGATACTCGAAGTCCACGAGACATTCGTCGTTTTGACGAAACCGTTCCCTGGTATGTGTACCGAATAAAAATTTCGTCAAAAGGAAAAATAACCATTGCCACTTCTTTGAGTCAACAAATTTTATCAAAAAGAAAATTTTGTCATTCTATTTTATTTCTTTTCTTCCTAAAATGAAAATCTTATAGCGCTTAATGTATCAGATTTTTCTCATAAGCATTTACCGTTGGCATCGTATGGGGGGTGAATTGATCTCGCTTAAACAACACAAGAAGGACATATAAGACAAGGAGATAAATTACACCCATGTTCAAAGAGGAATCTGAACCCGTAATCTACTTGACCATTATACAGCCGGTCGGCTTGCACCGTCATTCTATTTTCGATCATCCGCTCTTCACTCTACTTAACAATCTCCTACAATGCACTTTGATGAAGTTTCGAGTTGAGGAAACATTTTCGTTATATACTTCAGAGTTTCGTCACAAAAAAACGTAATTTCGTGACGAAATGATTCTCAAAGTTAGCAAAATACATCTCATGGATTGCTGAATCGTCAAAGGTGCAAATTTTATTTCTGATATAGTGTTTACTTTCTTTTTAGATACATATTTACAAAAGCTTTATTTAGTACTCGGGACTCAGGCAATGCCTCCTGTAACTGAAAGCCACCTGTAACTGAAAGCCTCCTCATGGTTTTTTATAGTTAGTCCAATCAGACCATTATAAAGGTAAACCAGTTTACGAAAGAGCCATTTAATCAAACATCTGATAGAAAAAAGAAAGTGATGGAAAATATATGTTTAAAATTTGTTTAATTTATGAATATGATTGGTTTTTCTTATTTACTTGTCAGCCACTGCAGATTCAATTCTCAAATATACTTGATAAGTTTCCCTCGCTTACTTTTAAACTAGAACTTGGGTTCATGCGCACAACTAGTTCACTTTTTAAATTGTCTGCGCAAACTACTTATAAGAAACCGTGTGAAGGCTTTCTGGTGTAGGAGGTGATGACTCAGGTGCCTGGAAGATTATTAATTGAAAGGAAAGCAAATTATCCGGTGTGAAATTAACTATGTGAAATTAACCTCCTTTATTATATTTACAGATAAACATTTCTATAATGGTTTCTGGACTAGAATTCCGTGGCCTGCTTTTTCGTTAAAGACTACGTCGTCAATGAAGGCTTTCAAATGGTTGACGCAGAGAGTTATGGTAGAGTTCGGAAGGGAAGACTGGGATACTTCAACATTTAACAACTATTACATTACAGTCGAACAGAACGAGAACAATAATATAATGTTACTTCTTAAAAAAACACACGACTTTTTGCCGTATTTTTGTGTGAAGTATTGGGAAAAATCTTCTACGATTTCTCAGATCTCCACAAAAACTACAGAAGGGTGAGTAATGAAAATAATGCCTTTTATAAGGAAACAATTCAACCCAGTTTCTGATTTCTTTATTTTTAAAATTGCACCAGAGCATCTTATAGAGGTGAGCAGCGTGATTTAGTCGTTTCCAGCTAAAGTGGTAAGCGAAAATTGATTCATTTCAGCCAATGGCGAAGAAGTACTAGTAGTATTTTATGTCGTACTAGATCTGCATAATCGGCTGTTGGCGACGGTCTGGGAAAAATCCCTGAGGATGATCCGAAAAAATGAAATCACAATTTTGATCCTGTGCAGAAAGGATGGTTTCACCTCTTTGTTAGCCCGATGACTTTCGCACGAAGAGCAGTACAGTCGACGGACACAGTGGAGCAGTTTAATAATGACGGACACCACTCGGCCCCTTCGCAGGCCGTTCATAATGATCATTTTTCTCTTTATGCGGTCGATATAAAAAATTAAAATTTTTCTGGTTACTTCCAATTCAACTGTTAGCGTTATAATGTACTAAGGTAAACTTAGAATTATTTTTAAGATCCATTTCAAACGAGCTTAAAAAAAACTATAACAGGCAATAATTCTAATATCCGAGATCAGAAACAAATGTGTACGAAATTAAATCAAAAAATAAAAACACCTTAATTATTTTTAATCCAGTAAATAAATTTTTGCAAACTAAGTAACTATCCGAATGCTGTCCAAACTAAGTAACTATCCGAATATTAATATACTATTGAAATATACTATACTTAATAAATATATATTGCATTCTCCCTTATTAATTTTTAAGTAACGAAATCACACACAAACCACTTAGCCTGCCTAAGTCTGGTGATTAGTAGCTAAAAAATCAAGTAGCTGAAAAATCAGATTCTTTACCTCAATGAGTCTCCACCTTCACTACGCCCTTGCAAAAATATAACGGGCTTTTGAGGTTTGTTTGAGGTTGTTTTGAGGTGTTAAGGTTGATTTGAGGTTTGTATGCAGTTGACTTCAAAAGCAACTTAAAAAATTAGCAACTGCCCGAGGTTTATAATCATGGCGGAAGAAGTTTTTTTATTTACACTTTAGGATATTTTGAGGTTGAAAGAAATCTAACTTTTAGCATCCGCTCATAGAGGTTGTTTCTGAGGTGTACATGTTACTTTTTCTGCACTTTAAGCAAAGAAGTGAATATACTATATACTATACTATATAGTATATATATATAGTATACTATATATTATATATATATATACTTAAATATAGTATATTGAAATATGCTATACTTAAATATATATTGCATTCTCCCTTATTAATTTTTAAGTAACGAAATCACACACAAACCACTTAGCCTGCCTAAGTCGGGTGATTAGTAGCTGAAAAATCAGATTCTTTACCTCAATGAGACTCCACCTTCACTACGCCCTTGCAAAAATGCAGCAAGTTTTTGAAGTTTGTTTGAGGTTGTTTTGAGGTGTTTAGGTTGATTTGAGGTTTATATGCATTTGACTTCAGAAACAACTTTAAAAAATCAACAACTTCCCGAAGTTTGTGATAAAGGTGGAAGACGTTGTTTTATTTACACTTTAGGATATTTTGAGGTTGAAAGAAATCTAACTTTTAGCATCCAACTCATAGAGGTTGTTTCTGAGGTGTGCATGTTATTTTTTTCTGCACTTTAAGGAAGAAATATATTTGAGGTGTTAATAATTTTCCCTCGATTTCAATTAAAAGCACTGCTGAGCTATAAATGAGATAGATTTTATGAAGTACAAATGTTATTGAAATTGTTATTTATGGATGAGGTTATTTTTAGTGCAAAATATAACTTAATCTTCTTCCTCCGGTGCATTGTGTTACACCAGTCAACCTCAAAACAACTCCAAAATTTATTTTTTGTAACAATTGTATTCAATCAAACCCTTATAAGAATTAGGAAAAGTTCAAAATTCGCCATCAAAACTTAAAACTGTAACTGTTTTATCAATGTTATAACATTTCGCAATTCTCAGTATTCAGAATTTATTGCTACTTATAAATTTTTCTTTAAATTTAGATTCGTGGGCAAAACTCTACCAGAAACTTCTCATGCCACAGACTTCACTGACACTCTACCAGATACTACTACCGCTAAACATATCAGTGAAACTCTACCTGATTCTACCACCGTCTCAGAATCTGAAGGTAACTCATTCAACTATAATTTTGGATTTCAATGATAATTTACCACATACAAATTTCGACTCTTGTTTCTTATATCTTATTTTATTACCGTCATTGAACAGCTGAACCAATTTTGAGTTTACGGCTACCAATATTCAATTCTGTAGCCTTGTAATTTTAAACCCAATCCAGAAGACAAGGGAGCTCCTAGACCGAGTATTGGGAGAATTTGATTACATGGAGGATTTTTTTCTGGAACTAACCTGCATTTGCGTTACAGGGAGGGGAAAACCGCGAAAACTTCCTGCGGTTAGCCTAACGCAAAGGGGACTCTAATCCGTTATCCATCTACCACTGGGGATATTTTAAGTCACCCCTGTGGTCGATGAGAACCGGGTGCGGAATTCGTGTCGACCAGCCATAGCTGGGATTCGAACCCGGTTCACCACATTTGAAGACGAACGCTCTATCTCCTGAGTCACCCTTACACGGATTATAAATTTCATGACTGTACAGAGTTCGTTATTTTCTTGGAGAGCACAAAAAATTTTGTGCAGTATTTTTCTTTCAAAAATTAGTAGCCTGATTTGGATACGTTTACTCAATGCCCGACCTTCACTAAGATAGGTGCTTTACACATGCTGAATTTTTTTTTCTATCGCTAATGAATCGTGTTCTTAGGTAAACATCTTTTAAGCTATTTAAAAATCAATCCATAATTTTTTGATGTTACTTTGGTTGAGTTAACAACATGAATTTAAATGGATTTGTTACACTTTGTGCTACGTAGATGAAAGTTAAGAATGACGTAAATAAAGTTGAAATACTCAATTACGGAAATAAAAAATCGATATTTTTTACAATAAAAAGCTATCTTTATTTATTTTCAGTGATAAATAAAAAGTGTCTCATCAACGGAAGATGGGCTCCATATTGTCCCATGTTCAGAGAAATCGGTCTATGCTCACCAGAAATCTTTGATGCAGCTGAGGACATCTGCGATAATATTGGAATGGATTTCTACGAACCTTCTACAATGGAAGAGTTCAGAGAGGACATAAAAGAACTTGCAGCATGTTTTCAACCAACAGGTAAGAAACATATTAATAATTACTTTCATGAGTACTAATATTTTGAGAGGGAGATAAGGCTTTTTTCTAAACTAAAGAGGAACATCTAATTATGTTATTATTTTGAATCACAACTTCGTTATTTTTTAATTCTCATTCTCAATTCAATTTAGACCATATACTTTTTAAGTATTTTTTTTTTTCAATTTTTTTTCAGTGCATACAAAAAAAATAGAAAAAATCACAGTTAAGGATACGATAAGGCAAATTTACGAATCTTTAAACATGCATGGCCACATTGTGGGGCACTTCTTACTTTCTTTTTTCACACATTCATTTCTTTTTATTGCCTTGGTGGTATAGGGAGTGAGTTACCTCTCATAAATATGTATTTATTAAATGTAGTGTTTTTTATCATTTTGTTTCAATAAATACAAAAAAAAATAAGAAAAATCACTGCTGGGGTTTGACACTTTTTTTCTTCCATTTCTTACATATTTATTTCTTTTTCTTGCCCGGGCGGTACTGGGAGTGAGTTACCTCTTGTAAATGTGTATTTATATACATGTAGTGTTTTTTTTTCTCAATTTGTTCCAATGCATACAAGAAAATAAGAAAAATGACTTCTAGGTACTGATACTTATTTTCTTATCTCTTTTCTTGCGCTTTTTTTCTTGCCCGGGAAGGACAGGGAGTGAATTACTTTTTATAAATAGGTGTTTATGATGAGGATTTGTGGGGTTAATGATGATAATTTTAGGTTAAATGAGGATTTCTAACAGTAACGAGGAGAGCTCCCCATGCATCATACTTGATATTCCTGCTTTAGTAGATGAAAATGTTGAAACTTGAAGTGTTGTCGGCTCAAAAAATGGTTCCAGAAGCTGTAGAAGTGCAATGTGATACCAATGAAAACCATTAGTTTAGTCGCAACCAGGTTTCGAAGGAGGCCTTTGAAGCAACTAGAAACTTTTTATATTCAACGGAAGTTACAAGAAATGAACAGCAAACTGCTACAAATGTTAAAAATTTATTGTTTTGCTCTAAGAAGAGAAGATTGTGTTCAGACTAAAATTCACACACATCTTAAGCAAATAAATATACTCTGATCTTCCTTTTTTTGCATCGTCAAACTTTTTGCATTAAGTACATAATTTTTTCAATTAAATTTTCAGACTAATTATTAAATTATTTATTTTCTTCTAAGACTTCTTTATTATTTTTATGTCATTATTCGTCATTTTAAGTTATCCCTCATTCGTCGTTGTCCCGTGTCAATCATTTGTAATCAATTGTTCCTTGAAAAATGATTGATCGAGTTTCGACAGTATTGAAAAAAAAGTTGTCAAAGAAAAGCAAGATATATTATCCAGTTTCCCTGGATAAGTGAAGGATTTCTTTCTGTCCGCAAGAATACTGTTTAAAATGTATGTCTGGTAATGCTCCAAAGATTTTCAAGGTGCCCGACTGAACTTGTGTAGTTGTCAGGGAGCTGACCTTGCAACAGAAAGTTTTTGAATTTGAATCCCGGACAAGGCATGGGTGTTCTTTCATTCTCTGTACTCTCTTTCCTTACAGTGGGAGCAACGTTGGCCCACCTAACAGGGTACTCCTGAAAGAGTGGCCAGCAAATCTGCACTTCTTATATCTGAATGACGAGTGTCAATTAGTTGGGCTTTGGAAAAAAAAAGGTTTTTAAGAGAAATTTTACAACCACGAAGTCTTTTAGAAGAATGTTCAAGGATATTTCATCTATATTGTTTTATACCATTTCTTTAGAGTTTTTTCAGTATTTTCTTCCCTGCTAAAGTCTGTATAGCTTTATTATAGATATTTCGACACTTTTTGAGATTTAGTGGTAAAGTAATCTACTTTTCCTATAAATATTGGGGTATCATTATCCGCCAAAAAATTACAGGAAAATTTGGTTTACAAAAATGCCATTATCTTCTCTCTAATGTTTTTTACATGCTACACAAATAGTAATGATATGAATAACTATCGAGATGCTAGCTCAACCGTCTCTATAACTATACAAATTAATTTATATGACACTGACAAACTATCACTAAATGAAAACACTTTGGGTCAGGTCAACATTGCGACTGACAGCATTCATTTATTATAGAGCTCTCAAAAACCTATAAATAACTCTTTTTATTTTTGGGAAATAACTTTTTTAGGGCATAGCCAAAATTATCCCGCTTTCTAAAGTATCCCTTAATCTAGCTGACGGTAATAAGATGAACTTTCGGATTTGCCTCAGAATAGTCTCAAGATTCTTATCTATTGCAAGAAGTCCACTTCTGAAAGCAGAAATCTGGGTTACGTTGTCATAGAGAAACTGAATCTTTAAGCAGAAGTTTGAATGAAAATTCCTCTTCTTGCCTTTCCACATGAATAGACATGAAAATTACTTGGCAGACAGTCTTGCAAAAACAGGCTGAAGTCTCTCACCCGCTTCTTCTATAAAGCTAACAAATCTTGAACTTTTCTAAAAGAAACAATCTCAAATACTTACTTCCTACTGACCATTGGTGTCAGGGTAGTGTACCAGGCTTAACCTTGACCCTTTCTTATAGTAGGAAAAGCAGTACCACCATCTCGCACCTCGCCAGCGGCTACTTAGTCTGCTTTTTTCTGGGGGTATATAAGCATACCCACTTTAACAACACCAGAGGCTTCACACTGAGCACATAATGGACTATTTGAGAGGAAATTCCTCTTCTTGTTTATGAATTTTTAAACGTCAAAGGAGTTTTTAGATCTCCATCAGATACGATAGAAGATAAACAACTTTCCGATTTGCAGTACCACAACTGTCAGGAAAACATAGAATAAAGAATCTAACAAAATAACGCTATGGAAAAGGAATTTGACTTTTTCCTGAAAATAGGCAATCTAAAGAATTTTGTTAGTTTTTTCTTAAATATAATTTTTTTATTAATTCGAAACTCTGGATCATTCGAATGTTACACATATCTCTTTATCTCATATTAAATATGCTGTCTATGGTGGCTGATTTAAACTCTGTTAAGTGAATCTTATTTTTTGACCAATATCAAATGAATCCTGAATGACATATTTGAACACATTTGTGATAATTAACATCTTTTAAAATTTAGATAGACTGACATTTTTAAAATAATTGAAATTTTTAATGCCTTAAATTTTTTTTCAAATTTCTTTTACTCAAATTTTTTTAATGCATGTTCGAAGATGACTAAAAAAAAAATATTTATTTTTTGAAATCCAACCTCATTTTCTACATTTACAGATAAAAATTCATATAAAGAATTTTGGACTGGAGTAGCGTGGCCTGCTTCTTCCTTAGAAGCTACTTCATCGGAGGACAATTACAAATGGTGGAAGAACAATATTAAAGAATTCAAAATGAAGAACGGAAATAATGTACCAGGAAACAAAAAGAGCTACGTTACTGTAGTTTTACACAGGAACAATGAATTGGAGTTTCTTATTAAAAAATCGGTGAACAAAGCCTCATTTTTCTGCAAGCAGTATTTAACAATTTCAAAACCAGTCGAAACTACAGAAAGGTAAGTGTTGAAAATAAATTTTAAAATCCCTTCTCAAGCCTATTTTTAGTTATATTTTATACAGCCGTCGAACAACCGACCCAATTATGTTCAACTTCATAGCCTTGTAATTTTGAGCCCTAGTCACCTCATTGATGACCCAGGTTCAATTGGGAGGCGAGTGCTCTATCCACTGAGCCACCATGACTCTCCTCAGGGTGGTTACAGTACCACACAGCCAGTTGCCGATTGATTGACGTACAGCAAAAAATCTTTTTTTCAAAGAAAAACTTAACCAAAGTTATGCAGGCGCTTCCATAGTAGGTAGTTGAAAATTGTTTCATTTCAAAGTGTGGGACAAAGTATTTGCCAAGTTATCTTGCTTGATTCAGTGTTATAATGCTTAACAATAGAATTTAGTTTGACTTAAAAATAAAGTTTAAAATATAACTTATACGCCAAATGTAATACAACGAAATATTTTATTTTTAAATATTTCTTCTATTTTAGTTGTTGGTATATTTTTTTAAACTATTGTTCCTTTTTTCTTGAAAATAGTGTAAGGATTACGGGTAATTAGTTGTAATAAGCATCTATTTATTTTAATGCAACAGAATATAATAGAGCAAAATATTTCATGTTAAAATATTTTTTTATTACATTAGTAGTTAGGATATTTTTTTTTAATTTTTGCTTATTTTTTCTTAAGGATAGTATCTGGAAAGCTGGTAATTAGTAGTAATCATCATTTATTTGGTAAAATACAACAAAGTATTTCATATTAAGATTTTTCCTTATTACTTTATTTGTTGGGATATTTTTTTAAACTATCGCTCTTTTTTTTCTTGAGGATAGTATATGTAATAAGGGTAATTAGTAGTAATCATCATTTATTATTAATACTAATCGGAGTGATTGTGATTATAACAAAGCAAGCATGTCTGTGATAGTTCTCTATTTACTCTCGCTTGCTGCTTTCTACACTATTGGTTTTTATTGTTAAGCTACATTTCTCACTAAATTATACACTAATGTTTTCCTAAATATCCCTATCAGGTATTGTTATAACAGTAATTACAGATTATTAACAATAACTATATTAACCGGTAAATGGAAAATTCGTGTTTCATAAAAAAAATTTATTTGATAAAATAAATTTTTATTTCACGTAGCAAGGGGCATCAGCCTTTCTACGATCTTTGTTATATCTATACATATTAATGAAATTGGCCTTTATTTCTGAATTTAACGAGGGAATAGCCACTGGTCTAAATTTAAAGAAGAAAGCCTCTTTTCGTATTAATGAATTGCGGCCTTCATTCTGAATTTAGAGATGAAATAGCAAATGATCTGAAGAATTGAACAATGAAAGATGAAATTGCCAAGGAGTTCTCAGAGTCATTATATGCCTTTTGCCTTTTCAAGAACAAAAACCGCATCCGGCTTGCACCGACCACAGTGCTGACGGAAAATATCCGCAGAGGTAGGCGGGTGGTCACGGGTTAGAGTCCCCTTGCCATCAGATTAACCGTGGGAGATTTCCGTGGTTTTCCTCTCCATGTAACTCAAATGCAGGTTCTCCATGAAGGTAAATTTCGCTCAATACTTGATCCAGGAGTTCCCTTGTCTTCTGGATTGGATTCAAAATTACAAAGCTACGGATTTGAACATTAATAGTCGTAAACCCAAAAACTTGGTTCAGCTGTTCAACGACGGTTATAAAAAAATCCGTCGCACTGACAGCTCTTTACCTTTCACACCTGTCTTTAAACCTTGAGTCATATCTCGTCATATCTTGAGTCATATCTTGAACCTTGAGAATGACTATTGCTCTTATTCTATGAGTCGCACAACTTCAACTTGAAAAAAAAATTTCTCTTTTTTTATTTTAGTGATATGAAGGGGACTCAACCTGCTACAACTCCCATCAAAAACTTCAGTGAAACTTTACCAGATACAACTTTCGTGACGGATGACAATGATACTCTTCCTGATACAACTTATACCACGGACTTAGATGGTAAACTTATAAAAAATTTCTTTCCGTATAGACTTCAGTGAGCTTTGAGTTTTTTCATGAAACAGACAGATACACCAGGTTTCTCATGGGAACAAAACTTAAAACATGTGTACGAATTAATAACGGAAAAGTAACAAACGTCGATTTTATTTAATACATTTCTAAGTATCTACTTCTAAAAAATATTCTACAGACAAAAAAACGTATATCTTTATAAAATTTATGTTTTATCAGACTTCTGAAAGATGAATTGGTATTTGTAAGAAAAAATAATTTTTTCGGCTATGAACAACAGCTATAAAACTTTTACTCGCCTCGATTTTACACAAAAAGTAAAAAGAAAAAACTTGTTGTATTTAAAGTTAACATGTTTAGACTCACATATATAATATATGGAGAAAATAAATCGACAACTGTAAAAATAGCTGGCACATCGATCGACTGATGACATTTTTCAAGAATGAGGGAGGGCGTTAAAGCGATTTGAAGCATTTTAAAAAGCCTTTAGCCTGCATCGTGCCATCACAAAATGCGCGAAATGCGTGTTTAAGAAAATGGGTGCAGCAAGAAATACTGATTTTAACAGTTAAACTTAAATTTAACAACTGGAGAAATTTATATTTTTTTTCCTCTTTTTCAAAGCTCTTATCATAATCATTAGGGTGGGCAAAGTCCTGATTTTGGGTATTGGGGCAGCTTGATATTCAAGAATATCCTTGCATTCAGAGTGACAAAGTGGTTTAAAAAAATCTAAATTCACTTAACGTTAATTTAATATCTTTACTAAAAGTTAATGATACTTGTGACAACCTCTTGAAAAACTTGGTTTTCAATCTGTTTCAAAAAATGCCTAAATTTATTTTAAAAATGTAAGTTGAATGAAAACTAGAAAGGGAAAGCGGAAATCAAATGCTATGTCCATTTTCCTAAACACGCATTCCTAATCCATTTACCTAAATATATATTTTGATATTTTGAGCTGTGTCCAAAACAAAACTCTCACCGACGACATGATGGCCAAAATCGTATATATATATATATATATATATATCAGTCAGAGTGGTAAATTAAGTAATTTTAATAACCAATACACGTGGTTTGTATGTTCTCTCTTAGAAAAACATTTTTAATTTGATATAAATAATCAAATGCAGTTTATAACGGGTGAGAATCTGAATCCTAAACATCGCTTTAGAATATATAAAACATACAGTAAGAAAAAAAACAGATCTCCTTCAATCTATCTTATTATATAAAACGCTAATACGTATGTATCAATAAAACCGATGACATTTCTTTTCTCGCGTTGGCAACAGTTTTTATTTTTAATTGATAGGATTCGGCGCGCAAGAGCACGTAGTGAGCATCAGTGCTATTTCGTAGTGAGCGTTCAGTACTATTTCATATTCTTTCAAAACACATGGTTTTAGCCCTCTGGTGGGAAAGACTTAAAAACAAAACTTACAACAGTTACTTTTCTCAACAACTGAAATTTAGAATAGTGTGATTACGAAAAATATGCGAACTGTTTGCGATTTCAAATTAATATTGAAATGCACAGGTTTAGAATTTTCCACCGTGAAAAGTTTTCGGAACTTCAGTGTTCAAAAAAGTATACAAAAGCTAGACGTTAAGAACGTATCCAATGAACGAGCATCGGATTGCGAAGCAATCGGAAATGAACTGCAAAAGCAGTTCCGGGAGTTGGAGAGCGCCAGCGAGCAGGGGGCGAAACCTCCTAGTAATTAATATTCTAATGATCGGTTCTTTACATGCTAAAATCAAATCTTTAATATTTCAAAGTTTTAACCTCAAATATGCTTATTAATTATCACTAGCTATTAATCAAACTACGGAATTAAGGAAGCCGCACACTGTCAGAATTTCCATTCTGAAATTCCGGTAAAACTACCAGCAGTAGTCTGTCCATCCGATTAATCATTAAGTTTATGGTTCGGAATATTTTTTACATTTAGGGTTTCGCAACCGTTTCCAATTGGTACGGTTTAAAAAACTGAAAATTCCAAACTATGAGGTTTTGTAACCATTTTCGACAAACGTAGTTTATAAACCATAAATATGAAACTTAAAAGGACATGTTAGCTCTGTGGCTGCATCGCCATTTATGTGTTAATGATAGTTTTGTATTCGTATAGTTAAGGGTCACAGATTAGCAGGACAATAGAAACTCTTCATCTATTGAAGAAATGAAAGAAAACTTTTAGTTCCAAGGTTGGGATTCGAGCCCCCTTTCAGAAGTTTATGAGAATGACCGATTATCCCTCTTAGCTACAGTATGTAACCAGCTGCACAGAACAAATAGGTTTTATTAGTATGGGCCAAGTTGGAGGGATAGAATTTTGGTTATTTAACCGTATTAGGAAAAAACAATCAATTAACGTTAAGTTTAGTAATTTGAATATAATATTTTTTATGGTTTTTCTTTCACTGTTTTCTTTGATTATGGTAAAATAACAATTAAATAAATTACTATTTAACTATTTTAACCAAGAGATTTCTCACATTGCAGTTTCGAAAAATTTAAAAAGTGGTGCCACATTTGTTATGAGGTTATTATAAATTTATTTGGCTTCAATACTTCCATAATTTTAGAAAATTAAACTGGTCATTTGTTACACAGATATTTAAATTGACAAATAGTTTAGCTTGATAGTAATTGGTTAAAGCAGTTTGCTTCCTCGATATTTTTCTACCAAATCTTAAATTTTTCGGGAGTGAGGTTACTTTGAAAACATTCTATCTCTGAATAAATGTTCCTTTTCTCCGATGGATATGTCTTTACGACCCCCTCCCCACTTTTTTAAAAGTCAGCCGATAAAAAAATTCAATGGTCTCGTTCAGTCAGAACGATCGAAAGTTTAGTCTACTTTATAATCATTTTACTTTTTGTTTATGGTAATTTCACTAAAACTAATTTTGCCGATATAATTCGCGCGCTTACTGAGAAATTCGTATTATTTATTATTATTTCTAGCGTATTCATTATTTTTTATTATTTTACTTAAAAATAGTGAAAAAATCGAATTGTCAGGACTACAGATTTTGGCATAATTTTAAATTATGAATTTTAAATGGCAGAATACAAAGTTTGATACAAATTGATCCAATTTTCTAACATTGTGCAAATTTGAGATTTCAATCTCGGTAAAAATGTATTATTTTACATTTTTCTTCAGTACACTAATTACCCTCTAACTACTCCATTAAATACAGCATATCCTGATAACTACGAAATATCGAATTAAACCTTTAGTTTTTAAGGTTCTTCCCTGTATCTGATAAGAAACACGTGATCCAACTTTGAAACTTCCGCTATGGTTGAAACATGTTATTTGGCTGTTCTGTCATTGGGACTAATTATTATTTATCTCATAAAAAACATGTAATCATGTAGGTATTTTATGAAATAATTAAATAAGTCAGTTAAAGTACATAATAGATGAAAAATTTCATACTTTACCTGGTTATTCTATGAAATAACTAGCTAGTCAAAGAAAAAAATAATGATAGACCGCTAAAGTAAAAAGTAAACAATTTCAAAGTTATTTTATAAATTATTTGTGCATAAATAGCGAAAATTTCTCGAAAAATACATTTAATCACTCTTGCGCGTGATTAACTGAAAAATAATAAGGAAAAGCAAAAATACATAATCCAAATTCTATTTCGGAAAGCAACGGAATAAAGCGTATACACATGGCATTGCAAAGCAGCTATAAATGGTTCAAAACTGACTAAAAGCAGCTAGAACCGGTTCAAACAACATTCGAGTGGCGTATTTTATACTTTAACGATCAAGTAGTCGTTATTCCATAGAATATTAAGTTAAATCATAGAATTCAATAATTTTATATACCTTAAGTGACTTGTCTAATTATTTCATGAAATACCTAGTTATTCTATGAAATGACGGATTTTACACTTTAACAGAAACATGTGTAATAAAGATTTTCGATTGTTGCTAGCGATTATGATTAAATTATACTTTAAATAATGATTATGCTACTGATTTCTAGAGGTCAATGATGATTGTCTGATCAATGGTAGATGGATTCCTTACTGTCCATTAAACGGAGGGAAAAAAGGGTTGTGCCCTGCTGCTAATATCAAATCTGCTAAAATAACTTGTTTTAAACCTTATATGGATTTATACACTCCGAAATCTCTTGAAGAATTCAGAGAAGACCTACAAGCACTTAAAACGTGCATCATAGCTAAAAGTAAGTATTGAGCTGGTTCTTTTGGTTCTTATCGAAATTATATCATAATACAACAACAAACTGTTACAAACAGCGATGTTTAAAACTGACAATAATCAATAGCTTAAGATCATTCACTAATAGAGCTTTAATTTACTGTATAATATTTGTTTACATTTTATAAAATGATGTTTAAAATTGATAACTAAGCGTTCAAGGTTATTCGGAAATTCATCTTTTATATGTCACTTTCATCCACGTTCAAAAATACGATGTTTAAAACAATAACTTTTCTTTAATGGTATATCATCTTTGAATATGTAATTTTTTATCCAGATTCTATAAAACAATGTTCAAAACAAAACTCATCATTCAGTGTTAACCATATTTAATATGTAATTTTTATCCAGGTTCTGTAAAGCGATGTTTAAAACAAGAACTAATCACATTCGGAGTCATTAATCCTTAATATGTAATTTTAATCCAGGTTCTATAAGGCGATGTTTAAAACAAGAACTCATCACATTCGGGGTCATTAATCCTTAATATGTAATTTTAATCCAGGTTCTATAAGACGATGTTTAAAACAAGAACTAATCACATTCGGAGTCATTAAACCTTAATATGTAATTTTAATCCAGGTTCCATAAGGCGATGTTTAAAACAAGAACTAATCACATTCGGGGTCATTAATCCTTAATATGTAATTTTTATCAAGGTTCTATAAGGCAATGTTTAAAACAAGAACTAATCACATTCGGAGTCATTAATCCTTAAGATGTAATTTTTATCCAGATTCTATAAAGTGATGTTAAAAACAAAACTTATCATTCAGGGTCTTCTATCATTGCTTTGTAAATGTTATCCCTTTCCGGTTATTGTGATAATGTGATAAATTCGATCAAATTATTCACTTTGACCGGCTTATTTGGTTATTATTAATATTGACCGATTAGTAATAATAATAACTGACTATTCACATTGACCTCAGTAATTAGAGTTTATATTTTTTGTCAATTCTTAACACTCACTGTTGTTAACACATATGGTTTTTCAATTTGAAACTTATCCTATCGTCCCTTTTAATAGACAAAACAGCCGATTTTCAATCTTGGACTCAAATTTGGTGGCCCTCCATAGACTCTGGATTAAAGATACAGTCAACGAATGATAGTTATGATTGGCTTAAAACAAAAATCGAAACATACAAGGAGAAACATCCATCATCAGGCGATCAAGGATACATCACAATCTTCTACGAAAAAGATGATTTTGAGTTCGTTGTTCAAAGAGAAAAAATTCCGTTTTTCTGTCAAAAGCATTTAAGATTGTCGACACCAGATTATCTCACTGAAACTACGGAAAGGTGAGTTACCAAAATCTATTTTCATCACATATTTATTGATAATTTGTTTTAAGTGGCAACACCTCTATTTGGGATATTGATCACATAATATATTTTATTTAAGTAACTATAAATTTTTGTTTACATAGATTACATGGAGGAACAAAGTTTTTTGTTGCATTTAATGCTTGATATAAACTAATTCAGGTGTGGGGTTTTCAAATCTAAAATTAATTTTGTTTTTAAAGCTCCAGAGTGTTCCTTTAATGAAATTTTTATTCTGTTTTTTTGCCAATTTCCTTTTGATGGTGAACCCTAACTCATCGAATTCTGATAAGACCACACTGACTAGAAGTTTGTTAAATACTCCAGCTAAAAATGAATCAAACATATATAAATAATTTTTAATAAAACTGCAAACAAAATTTAATATAATTTGTTTCTGACTTTATATATTTGTAAGTCAGCTAACATTAATTATGTTACCTATTTTAACAACACCTTCTCAGACCCAGTTGAGCTCGGACAGGGCGTCCCTCAGGGTTCAGTCCTTAGCCCTACGCTCTTCTCTTTTTACTTGGTAGGCATTGAGAAAACACCTCCTAAAGCGGTAGAAGTTGGCTTGTTTGCTGACGACATCATTCTCTGGAGCTCTGGAAATGATTTAGTTGAAATGGAGAAGAATCTCAACAATGCATTATCTGGTTTTTCAGACTACGCTTTGGAGTTCAACCTTTGTTTTAATCCTGCCAAATCCATGGTCGCTTTCTTTACCACCAACAAAAGATTGTACAACTATCAGCCAAATATAAAGATGGATAACAGGAATCTTGCTTACGAAAAGCATCCAATATATCTCAGATATGTCTCAGATCCAGAATGGACAAGTAACAAACATATTGAACATATTGTCTCAAAGTGCGGAAAACGATTAAACTTACTTAAATATATTGCGGGTAAAGATTGGGGAGCCGATGCTGTCACGTTAAGAGATACCTATTTGACTCTCATTAGATCCATCCTGGAATATGGCTTTCCTGTGTACTGCTGTGCTTCTGCCACTAATGTGGATAAATTGGAAAGGGTCCAAATAAGTGCTGCAAGAATAATTACTGGATTCAGACGTAGTTGCCCTAAAGAAATAGTCCTCATTGAGGCTGATCTTCTACCTCTTCAAACTAGAAGAAAGGCTAATCTAACCAATTACTTCAACAAACTTTCTAGCTATGGTCAGCACAATAGAACCTCTCTTTACCTTAACAATGCTGACTGCAACTGTATTCAGAATGCAAACTGCATTTGCCTTCTGAAGACGTTTAACCCCACTTCTTAAATTCTTGTCTGAATCATTCAGAGGGAATCCCCAGAGACCATTTCCACTTCGACTTTTCTGCTCTGGTCACAAAGAGAGATCATATTCCAGCTGAACTTAAGTAGCTAGCTTTGGGAATTTTAGGCGAGATTCCCAGTGGCGCCGTAAAAATTTACACAGACGGTAGTGGACTGGAAGACCTAGCTGGTAGCGGCGTTTTCGTTGAAAAATCTGGGCAAAATTACTCCATCTGTCTCCGTAATCCGGATTTCACTTCAGTCTTTAGAAGCGAATTAATCGCAATTGAACAGGGCATCGATGTGACTTTGAGCGAGAGTGACTTTGGAGGTCTTTGGATCTTGTCGGACAGTAGCAACTCCCTTCAACACCTACACAATTGGACTAAAGTTGGAGACAAAACAAGCATCTCCATCCTTCTAAAACTTCAACTTATTTCAAAGCACCACGACGTTCATCTACAGTGGATACCATCCCACGTTGACATTTTTGGCAATGAGCAAGCGGATCGCTTGGCCAAGGGGAGCTGTAGTTATTCAACACCTTCGTCCTCAACCCCTACCTACTCAGAGAATCAGTCCAAAATCAGAAGTCATCTATCAAAAAAGTGGATGATCCCCCCCCCCCTCGCATCATTGGTATGCGGCCGAGGAACCGGGCTCTTCACTTGTTCGTATGGGGGATAGAGCGTCTCAAACAGCTATTTCTAGATTGGCAAGTGAACACATGAATAGTCTCTCGTACTTTGAAGGAAGAAAGACTTATGCAGTCTGCTCCAAATGTGAAGCCCAGCAGGCCTCAGCCGAACACATCCTTGACTGCTTGGGCCTTTCCAAGGAGGACTTATACGCTACTCCACTTCTTGTCATCGACCTCTTGAGGGTCAACAACCTATTGGATCTTGTCTGACTTCGTCAGACAATTGGAGGATAAGGAACAACAACAATGTTACCTATAAAATAATTTTAAAATCATCCTTTTAAAGTGTTTCATGCTACACATAGGGCAGAAATTCGTGTTTGAAGCGTCCTTCCATTCCAGTAAAATGAATTTTCTGACCAATACTTAAAATTAATGTTAAAATTACACATTGTACCGCTCTTTAAATTTTAAGAACCTTCTTTTTTGATAGAATAGAATATTTTTTCAGGGAAAGTCCGTTTTGTGACTAATTTCTTAACTGAAAATATCGTCCTCACTTATAAATTAGCATATTTTAGGTCACCCCCTCGAGTCATTAAAATTGAGTTCCAGAACGTGAAGATCCATTTGATCAAAAGTTATTCAAAGTGGTCCGTTTTTTTTTGTGCGCACTGTATACTCTGAAAAACAAACCTTCAATTTTCACATCTCTAAGGTTTAGAGATCCAGTAGCTTGAAATTAAATGTATTGAATGTACTGGTAATATCAAATATATTGCTGTTTTTTTTTCTTGCTTTAGTGGTGTTGCAAACACCCTAGTGCATACTCCTATGTCTTCACTTTTAGTGCAGTTGTCTAATATTATATATTTAGAGTTGTATTTACAGAACACTCTATATATTAGAAACATTGATTACATAGTCTCTTGAATGACAGTTCAAGATGTTTTATGTTTGTTTGACGAACTAAAAATTTTTCATTCATTCATTTCAATTTTTTAGGCATGAAACTGTATCAGAAGCTACTATTACGACAGATATCCATGAAACTTCACAGAAAAATACTGCTTACGTCACAGAAGCCGATGGTAAATTAATAAATGCTACTTTTATATCATAAAATGCAACAAAATCATAAACTAATGCTTTTTAAAAACAAAGTAGGCAGTGAAAGTCTGAAAAAATCGCTTCTGTCCTTCGCCCTGCTTGCTGAGTAGTACTTTCGAGTTGTTGTCGTATGACATTAAGGCAAAGGGCGTGCAATTCTTTTTGTTTGCTAGTGGCGCCATCTATGTTCAAGAATTTGACTTCCACCACACACATACGTCGCAACCCGTTTATAGGGCAGACCCGTCTATTCCTTAATCTAGATCGTAATTCTGACCTAAACCAGAGAATGATCAATCTCCAATACAACATCCCAGAGGTATGACCTGTTGTGGTAACATGGAGGACTTTGTAACCCATCACATTCAACATGGGAAGTCCTCAGAAGACGAGGATCGAACTCACAACCTCTTGGACATGGGCCCAACTTCCCACCATCCAGGATATCCCGACCCTAGCAATTTCGTGAGAAAAATAAATAAATAATTGAAATTAAAATATAAAAATTAATGAATAATAATGTGAAATAATCTTGATCCATAGTTCTTTTATCATAATTCGTTGCCATTTAATATCCGCCTGAAACATAGTTTTTCTTGGAGGTGTTAGAGATTGAAGATATTTTTTTTCAAAACATCAGCATTAATGTATTCATTCTGATGGTATTAGATTTATCTAAGTACTAAAAGGCTTAGTACCGAGATGACTATCGCAACAAAACAAACTATTACATGAATATTTTAAAAAAATCAACTCAAAAATCAACAAAAAATCAAAACAATCAACTTTAAAATTTAACTTCAGTTAAATTTTAAAGAAAATTTAACTGAAGAAAACAGAAAAACTTACTTTTTTTTTACTCTTTATACTAAGTCAAGCGATAACATATAAAATAAAAACTTCAAGTGGAAGAAATAAAATTCTCTACAATGGATAAAAAATCATAATTTAAAAGAGAAACAAAAGAAGAAGAAAAACATAATAAAAGTACTCAAAATCACCCTAACTTACGAGAAAATTGGAATTTTTTTTAAAGAGCTTTTGTTACGTTTATAAACAAAAATGGTCATTTCAACACGTCAAGTTTCATTTCTGATGTTTCTGCCTCCACTAAGGCAGCCTGTATGCTGTACTTTACATAACATTAACAGTAAATAATTCTCAAACTAATATTCTAGTGTTACATTTTTCTACACGCCCTCGCAATTTCCAGTGCTTAATTCTTATAGTATTTTCTCAGCAAAACAAGTACAACATTAAATTTAACTCACAAAACAGTGGAGGTTGTGGCAGCACGTACGATTTTTTTAACGAACAAATATATTATTATGATAGATACTAATAACATATTTTCTTATGGTTGAAAAAAATCAATGATTATATGGGAGTCGTGGTGGCTCAGGAGATAGAGTGTTCACCTCCCAATGAGGTGAACCGGGTTCAAATCTCAGCCATAGCAAGTCGATAGGAATTCCACACTCTGCTCGTACCGACCACAGTGATGGTGTAAAACTATCCTCAGTAATAGACTAAGTCCCTTTGCCGCCAGCCTTACCGTGAGTGGTTTTCCTCTCCATGTAACGCACATGCTGGTTAGTTCCGCCAAAATGTCCTCCACTAAGGCAAGCCCCTCCCCCCAATATTTGTTCCTGCATTTCCCTTGTCTTCTGGATTGGGTTCAAAATTACAAGGCAACGGCCTTGAACATTGGTAGCCATAAACTCAAAATTATGTCGGTTGTTCAACGACTGTTTAAAAATAAAATGTTTATCTCGAAAACGTCTTAATTCCTCTAAAAACTATTTACATCGGCTGTTCAATGACGGTTATAAAATGTTTATCTCGGAAACGTGGTGGCTTATTGAATAGAGCGTTCGAATCCCAACCATGACTGGTTAATACGAATTCCACACCCGGCTCGCACAGACCACAGAGCTGACGCTAAATATCCTCAGTGGTAGACGAATCATGGGTGAGAGTCCCCTCACCGTCAGGCTAACCATTGGAGGTTTTCGTGATTTTCCCCTCTATGTAACGCAAATGCGGGTTGGTTCCAACAAAAAGTCCTAGGCAAATTTCCCCCCAAATACTTGATCCAGGAGTTCCCTTGTCTTCTGGATTAGGTTCAAAATTACTAGGTTACGGAGTTGAACATTGGTAGCCGTAAACTCAAAATTATGTCGGTTGTTCAACGACTGTTAAAAAATAAAATGTTTATCTCGAAAACGTCTTAATTCCTCTAAAAACTATTTACATCATACTTGTAGAGACAGAGCAGTTGAGGAATTGCCGCCTAGACAATAAATGGATTCCTTATTGCCCAATAACAAAAGAAATCGGATTGTGTCCTGAACACAGATTTCCAGAAGCAATGTCAACCTGTCGACAGTACAGCATGCATTTCTCACCTGCCAGTTCATTCACAGCACTAAGAAAAGAGTTAGGAATTCTTAGAAAGTGTAAACTATCAAAGAGTAAGATATTTTAACTATTTTATATTCTTCTTATTGTTCTGTAAACTGATAACATCATTTAATAGTCCTCTTCCTACCTAACTGCACTCAACTGTCAAAGGGCAGGAGAAGGATTATTAAATAGTAAATATGTTTATTTAATTTTCTTAAATAAATCGATTTAATTTTCAAAATCATCTTTATTTAATTTTAATTTCGAACTCAACTGTCAAAGTGAAGACAGTTAAGCAAATTCTAAATACTATATTCATTTAATTTTCATAAATAAATTGATTTGACTTTCAAAATCATCTTTATTTAAATTTAATTTCGAACTAAATCATCAAAGGGAAGGCGACAAATAAGGAAATTCTAAATATGGTTATTTCATTTTTATAAATAAATTTATGTTGGATAATTAACATATACTGCAGTATATTTCTAAATATGAAAAATTCAAGACCGTCTCCCAGCCAGAATTTAAAGGAGGTGCGTGATATTTTAGACACTTTATTGATTTGACAAAATTATACCATTGTGATTCTGCTATTAGAATTCTTTGGAAAGTTATTTAAATGTATTATGCTTTATTGATGCCTTTAGAGTTATGATAAATATCCATATTTTTGTACCTAACCATAATTTATATATATATA
>NC_092213.1:10268606-10303462 GCF_043381705.1 Parasteatoda tepidariorum
ACTTTTATTGCTGTACAGTTTTGAAAAAAAATCCATGGAAGTTTCAAAATTTTCAAATGCTGTTTCTTCTAATCTAATTAAGTGATGCTTTTATTCGTATTGCTCCTCTTTTTACGTTATTGCACTCTCAAATTATATGCCATTATCAAAATTTTGTCAAGAACAAAGCCCACCAGCAATTCAGCAATCGAAAAATAAATGTATAACACATAATCCGAGATGGGAAAGGGACAGATTCAGAGATTCTTAAAATTAAAATTGAAGAGTCTGCTTTGATAAAATTTGCACGGAAACCTACAATAGACTATACGATTACCACACAAATAGACTATACGATTTCAACTTACAGTTGAATATAGCAGGGATAGAAATTAGATGAACGGATATCACTAGTTGCCGTATTTGCGGAAAGACCGAGAGATCTGTTATAAAGTCACCGGATTTTGAACTCTGATAATGAGAGCTGTATTAAGTTCATCGAATTTAGAGCGTTTGTCGTAAAAGCTGTATTAAGTTCATGGTTGTGTGTGTGATCTTTCCTGTGTTGCTACTAACAGTTGAGTGTAAATGAGACTGAGCAGCAACAGCGCGAGTCGCAACGTAATAACGTAGCGATAACGTAGTCGCAAATAGCAAGTCAGCTGTTCAGTGTGGACTATCCATCGAAGTGGGAGTTACTTTCGATGTAGGCGAATTCATGTCACGACCGCAGGTCTCCATTGTGAGGAAAAGATCTTTCGACAATGCCAGCCTTCAGCAGCTACCCCAAGATTGTTTCGAGTTAGCATACTAGTAACTGATATATACTAGTGAATTGAAGTTTAATGATTGTAGTGGTAGTTACGCCACAGCACCATGCTTTTATTTCAGTATCGTTCAAGAAGTCATTGACGCTATCATGTTGCTCAAATTTGAATAGTATAAGAGTTGAAGCAAATGTGAACAATAGTTCAATGAGTATGATGTACAGCATGGACTCTACTTGATTAGTTTACCCCCACTAACCCTTATTTTTTTTTGGAAAATGATATCGCAATAAATTCTTTTAATAAAGAGTTTAAATGAATTAGCTTTTTTCTTTTTTTCTAAAAAGCTGAATTTAGTTGAAAGTTACTCTGATTTTAGGATTCACAAAGGAAACAACAGTCAATCATTACTGGTCTTGGTGTAGTTGGCCGCGTGATTTTAGATTAACAACTGATTTAAGTTCAGACGAAGAATTCAAATGGGTGGTAGAAAATATCGTTGCAGATGACACAGAAGAAGGATACATCTCAGTAATGTACGATGAAACTTATTTTAAATTAACTATTCAGAACGCATACGCAATGGCGCCGTTTTTCTGTCTGAAGGACGTCAAATCTTTCCAAACGACACCTACTGAAATGACAAGGTGAGTACTAGACCTATTTTAAATTAATATTCATTTTGAATGGCTGTTTTCAATAACATGTCCTCGTTGTAAAGTTATGAAAAGAAAAACAAATAAATTTAATCCATTCAGACACAATTTCTTATGGATGATTGACTGTGTAAAGCTAAGTACAGATGGCGCTAGTGGTTAAAATTCGTCGTATTACATCCGGGTTACTACTTCCGATAGATTTTTAAGCTTAAGCTTAAAGAAGATCGCTATCAAACACTATTATACTTGTAGTGTTTCCACTATAACACGTTTTTTGAGTTTAAATTTCAAGGAAACACAAACAACATAAAAATTTGGAAGACTCCATAAGCATGCTATGACCTGCAAAATCCAACCCAAAAAATAATTAACGGTAATGTTTTACACAAATATAGCCAAACAAGGGATAACACTCAAATCATGGCAAACCTTACACTTTATTTATGCTGTGATATATATTTCTCCAAATTTGTTTTAGGGTTACAACCAGTTAGAATTCATAAATTACCGAATACCCTTTGAATTGTAAAATTACTCGCAAATTTAAACATAAATCACGTTAATAAAACTTCCCAGAATATTAAGCCAGCTCACACATAGCCTCGTAATCATAACATGAGCGGAGGGATACACCGGAAGTTTTCTAAATTACTTCCGGTTTTAGGAAGCTTGTTATTGTTTACATTCGGTCAGCCACATCCATATTAAATTTGACAAAACTAAATGTAAAGGAATAAGATTCAAACTTTATCAAGGAAATCTATCATAATAATAAAAAATAAAAAAGAATTTGTGCGTCTGTAACTCCAGAACCATGTGTACTATTAGCGTCCTTAAATTTGGACACGTGTGCAAGGATCAATTTTAGTTCAAAATTCCAAAAATCGTTCAAAAATTTCATATAGTTCGTTCCATAGACACGCTTAAAAAAATGGTTTTTTTCACTGGTTTAGTAGTAGCCATTGATAAATTAAACTGTACTCGATTAATCAAAAATTTGTTTTATTGACTTAGCAATGGTAATTGTTAAGGTGAACTGTAAAAGAGTTTCGTTTCCACTGTTTTAAAAAATAATATCGCGAATGCGTTCTCTCTAATAAGAAAGACTTTATTTCTGGTTCCTCAATGTTCAATTTTTTATTCGTTATGTTAGGTAAACTCAACTGGGATGACCTGCTAAGACTTCGTCTTATTACGTACTTTAGAAGAGTTGCTATTCTTTTACTTAATAGTGGCAACAACACGTCTTTCTTTCTGAACTAATTCCTTTTTTCACTCATTTCTCACATATAGGAATGAAACAGTTCCAGAAACAACTTACGACGAAGACTTCAATGGTAACTCACCAAATGTTTTAATTTATTTCTCACAATTTATAAAAAAATTAATAAATGGATGCGTAATTTTTTCGTTGTAGAACGCCTTTATTAAGATCTTATACGATGATATGTGATAACTTTCACCTCGATTTAAAACTATAATTCTAAATAAATAAAGAAGATGCGAATTTAAGACTAACATGTAAGGTTGAATAACTTCTGGTACTTCCTTTAACTAACAATGAGAATTAGAAAAAATAATTGAATTATCGAAATCTTTAAAGCGAAAAAAAGCATGTATAAAGTGCAAATAAAGTACATATATTGACATACTACAGTTTCGGTTCTCGAAATTAAAACGTTCATCATTGTCACACAAGAACCCTTCTCAGTGTTCCTGTTTTGAAACTGAAACTATAGTATGTCCATTTCTGTACCTAATACATATTTTTTGCTTCAGACTACGTAATTTCAGCCTAAGTAGTGTATCCTAGTCTTGGATTTTAAAAAAAAGTCATTATACAACTTATACAATCATTATATTTATTTAAATTATGAATTCATATTAGGAAAAAAATTTTAAAAAAATGTATACATTTATTCTGAAGGCTATTTTGTTAAAAATACAAGTAGAATACAGATTTTAAATTACAATCGCTTTATTAAAACATTACTTTCGTTAAACAGAACACAAAAGGTAGCGAGCACTAAGAGTAATTATTTTTTAAAAGAGACAGAACACATATTTTTAAAACTTTTTCAAAGTTTAAATTTTAAAAATACTTACAAAGTTAAAATTTTGAACAGTGGTGGACAGAGAATTTACATTAGATCTAGTTGAACGAATCTAGATTCCGTGTAGCTTGTTTAGCAGTTTCTATAGGGTCATGTGTACGCGATAATTGTGTCCCAAATTTAAATTCATTATCATTTTTGAGGTTTTACGTATTTTCCTGTCTGAGAGTATCCCTTTTAGGTTAGGGTTATTTGTTTCGAACTTGAAATCATGATCCCTTAAAAGTCTTAATTTGTCTCCCATTCTAGGCAATTAAATGCCACGTGTATTCTATTCTTGACTTCGTTGTAGTTAGGGCAAAATACTTACCTCCTTGAATGGTGGACCACAATCTATGACTGATCATAAGTTTATTCTGGTAAAAATCAGAAATACAGCTCTTAGAGTGAAAATTAAAAATTAGATTAATTTTCACTTCAAAATTATGTATCAGTAATTATGTTAATTTAGAGATTTTACACTTATGTGACTGTTGGCACATCCATGTAGTTGCTGTTGTTTTTTTTTTTATAACATCAGTTGGTAGGATAGTAGGATTTTACATCTGCTCCCACGTCCGCTGCCCTCGTTAGCCGGATAAACCGTTGCCCGGGCGATACCACGTGGAGGTGAGGGTCAGCAAAGGTGTTGTTTTGTGGGAGCTTTGCGAGTGTCTTCCAGCGAAATAGTTTCCAGAAATCTGTTCCGCTGGGAATATCATATTACATAAAATAATATTATTACACTCGATGGACATCGCCCTGTTTTTTTTTTTATGGTTAAAGTTATTTTTAATAACAAAGAGTCATTTTTTAAGTCTATCATTTTTAATTTTAAACGTTGATTTTTTTTTCAAAATCATTTTTTTTTGTCAACGTCATTTTTAATATGAAAGGTATTTTTATGTCAAGGTCATTTTTAATGTCAAAGTCACTTTTAACATTATGCAGTCATTTGTAGTCACACAAAGTCACACCATCGAGCAATACATCTTAGAAGGAGCTATACGAGCACTTCCAAATCGATAACAAATCTTTGGCTCCTCATCTTCACCAAAATCACCATCTTTGGCTCCATCAATGTTTTTCTCTCCAACCATATTCAAACAATACTTTTTAGATGGAGCTATGCGTGCACTTCCAATTCTATAAAAAAGATTTGGCTCCACCTTATCGCCAAAATCACTGTCTTTGGTTCCATCAATGTTTTTTTCTCCATCCACATTCACACAATACATTTCCGATGGAGCTATGCGTGCACTTCCAATTCTATAAAAAAAATTTGGCTCCATCTTATCGCCAAAATCACTGTTTTTGGCTACATCAATGTTTTTTATCCCATCCATATCAAAACTGCACAACTCGGAAGGAGCTATGAGTGCACTTCCTATTCTAACACAAATCTCTGGCTCCTTCTCTGCACCAAAACCACTATTTTTGGCTGCATCTATGTTTTTTACTCCATCTATATCAAAACTATGCAACTCCGAAGGAGATATGAGTGCACTTCCAATTCTAACACAAATCTCTGGCTCCTCTCCGCCAATACCATTTTTTCTTGCTCCTTTTTTAGGAACACCATTCAATTTCCTGTTATGTAACGAATATTCAATAATTAGTATTTTAAAATAAATTTTTTTTACAACAATTTATTTCTGGTGAAAAATAATAGCAAGAAATATTTAAATGTTTATGTTTATATGCGTTTTTAACATTTAGGGCATGTTTTTAATAAAAAAAATTATATGCTCACAATTTTTTGCTAACAATATGACATACGCTGACAAAAACAGGAAAGAAAATCACAGTTATTATTGTATATTACACAATACAGAAATATATAGTTCAAAAAATCTATTAATATATCATATATAAAATGAATAATATTCGAAACTTAATTTCTAGCAAAATAATTATAACTATATTATAACTATTTTTATTAATTTCTTTTACATTTCGCCAATACAAGCTTATTAAATACAAGTAAATTCAACTGCTTTTTTAATACTCAATTGTTTTTTTTTAATATTTTAAGTTAAATACAATTATTAATGTACAATTTTTTAAGTTAAATAAAGAGCATTAGTCTTTTTAAACAAAAATTTAAGCTGATGTTTGAAACTGATGCATGTGTAACGTATTGCAGATTTATACATAAAATGGAATATCTTTAGGTTTGTTATGATTTTGCAGTCTAACTAAATTAAATGAACAAAATATATGTTACTTACAGTTTTTTACGAATGTACCTGAAAAATCTCGAGAAAATTCTCGCCATATTCAATTAAATTGAATTGCAGTTGAATAAATATCGCCCAACTCACTCAATAGCTTTTTACAAAGTGCTTTCCTTTCATTGTTACGTGTTTTACATATATTTTTTTTATTGTTTAGTTTCTTTTAATTTTTATTGTTGTTTAGAGTTTGAAACAACAATGAAAAATTTAATTGTTGAATTATTTTGAAACATAGTCACAAATTACTTTGATGAACCTAATTAGAAATTTTGACAATAAGTTCTTTTTAAAGTACATTATTCTTTACAAAAAAGAATACAATACATACATTATATTCCTTAAAAATACATTTAACACCAACAATTCTTATTAAATATTTGAAAAAAATTATGTCATTCATTATTAGTGTTATATCACCGTACCCTTGGGGCAATTTTTTAAAATAAAAGTGAAACAAATAATTTTTGGTTATTTTATAGACATATTTCTTTCAAAATCAATCCTAAATTTTCAAAAATCCGGCATTATTTTTCGAACTTCTCAAAAAGTTCCAAAAAATGCTTAATTTTTTTTTAAATATTTTTTAAAAATAGTTGGGCATAATGAAGTGCATAAAAATATTAATAGGCACAGATATAAAATGCTGTAAATAATTTAACAACTTTTTGAGTCTTTATTCAATGCACATAAATATACTATGACAATTTTAAAAAAATTGAAAGCTTCAAATTTAATGGGAAAAAAGTCCTTAAGTATTTTTATAACAAGTAAACACCAAAAACTCATCCTGCATGAAAATTTAGATGGATCATGAGCTAGAGTCTCTTTGCTAGAGTCCCCCCCCCCCTGTCCTTGGCGTGAAGCTTAAAAATTTATTATCTTCCTTATTAGACACAGTACGAGAAAATTCATAAAAAGATTTTACCAGATTTTGAAGGGAGTAAAGTTAAACAACTATGTGTTAAATAAAAAATAATATAGTTCATTTAAAATAATTGTAATAGAGCTTTTGAAGCTAGTTAAGCATTCTTGAATTAGCCTGATAAAATATATTTTGCTTGAAATAATTGTAATAGAGCTTTTGAAGCTAGTTAAGCATTCTTAAATTAGCCTGATAAAACATATTTTGTTTGAAATAATTGTAATAGAGCTTTTGAAGCTAGTTAAGCATTCTTGAATTATCCTGATAAAATGTATTTTGTTTCATGTTGTTGACTACTCTTGCAATATGGGATTCAATGTTTGATGTGAGGATTTCTTTTTATAATATAACAGCAAAAAATATAGGAAAATAGTAGAAAAACTGTTAGACCATACTATCTTAAATAATTAAACATGAAATTTAATTAAATAAAATTGATTTAAAGAAATTTTTTCAAAAACAAGTGAAACCTTTCGAGTCTTATAATTATAATATCTTACTTAGAAAATTCACTTGAGTAATCAATTCAGTCGCATGACGGGTTTTCAGAATAACTGTATTCTTTTGCTGTAGCCAAACTCATGGATATGTTGCATATATTGCATAAATATATTATGTATATGGCTACCAAGGCGGTTGCCACCATCGTTGCTATGAATGAGTTGATAGCCCAGTTATGAAAAATATAGTAAGACTAAAATTTTGCTATTTTTTTTTTTAATTGCAAAATATAGTGCCCTTTTATCTTGTTAACTAAAAAACATGTAAGATGTCATTCAAATCTACAACGATATGGTTTATTCCACTTAAATGAACCTTATAATGCATTTTCTTGGGTCTCAGTTGGTTTGAAGCCGGAGTTTTGTATTTACAAAAATATTTTTTAAAATTTTACTGATTTGTATTAAAATGAAACTGTATTTAAAAAAAATACAACCTGCTTATTTATGGAAATTCTCCGGATCAATGCCCTTCATTGGGCACTTTTTATTTCAATGTTTACAACCATATCATGACATTTATTTATATGCACAAGTGTTGAAAATAAAAATTGCATAGATTCATACAAACTGTGTAAAAATTTTATATAAAAGAATCTTATGATTAAGCGGTCCTAAGGTAAACGCCTTCCTCAAATGTAAAAGGAAGAGTCTTAAGCAAATTCAATAATTTAACACATATTTTTAGAATGCTTCATCAGAGAGAGTTGGATTCCTGTTGTACCATTCAAGCAGACAATCAGTCATCACTTCGTTAAGGATAAAATAGAAGCACGACTTGTCTGTCGTGAAAATGAAATGAGTCTCTACCAAATCAAAACTCTGAAAAAATTTAAGGAAGACTTTCAAGCACATGATTCATGTACGCCATCAAAAAGTAAGCCATAAACAGTGATTTTTAAAAATTTTCACAATGCTATTTTGTTCAATTGTATATTTTAGCAATTTTTATCTTTGATTTAGTTTGCAGAACAAGTTGAAAAACTTAGTTGAAGCTAGACCTTAGTATCTTTTCCTCGCTGAACAACTATTCTGGCTATAAATCAATCAAAGATACCATTTAACTTAATTTGAATTTTAAGAGGACGCTGCTCAAACAGCGAACTTTTCATCTCAAATTATCTTTCGCTTTCATAAGTGGTAGGAAATTGGGCTACGTGAGATCGTGAGTTTGAATTCCGCTAGCCGAAGAATCCAAACAACCACCCACCGGCCTGTGTATTAAATGGTGACTGGTGCGCGTTAAATCTGTCGGGGTTACAAAATCCTCCAAGTCCCAGTCCCATCACAAATCAATATCTCTGGGGGTACTAAATTGGACATTGATCATTCTGATTCCGGTTAAAGTTACGATCTGTGGATGAATGAATGAAGTATGAAAGAATCATCCCTGTAAAGCGTTCTGCGACGTGTGTGTGGCTGAAGTCATATTCTTGCCCAGTCATATTCTTGCACTGAAAGTAAATGTTCTAGAAAAGATTTAGCTCTTCAATTGAAAAGTGTCACTTTAACTCTGAATAATGGCACATTCTCATGTTATATTTTTTTTCAAAACTATTAAATTCAAGAATAAAAATACAACGTTAATTTAAATAATAGGTGAAAATTCATAACTTTTTATTTGATGGATGACCATTTTTATTCATTTAAACCTAAATAACTAGCCTAACAACTATACCTAGCTAATTTAGTTTTTTTTCACTTTGTGTTAGAATTAATGTTATACTAGGTTCAAGTTCCTGTGTATTGTGTGTCGAACCTGTAAGCTTCTATACCATACCTGAAGTGTAACCTGAAATATGTATGTATGTTTCGATTAAAGTAATAAATCTGGTTATTATTTATATTAACCGGTCAATTTTAATATTAACCAGTTCTTTTGGTGAGAGTAAGAAATACAGCTAACTATTTACTTTAACCGGTTATTATTTAAAACAATCAATAAAGTTTGGTCAATGTGATTAAACGGTATATATAGCATTAGGACATGGGTGCGTCTCTTTGTATATGTGTTACGTTAAAGTGATAAATCCGGTAATTATTAATACTAACCGGCAAAAATGAGTAATAACTGCTTCTTTTGGGCAAAGTGTGAAAAAAAGAGGAAAATTCCGCATCGTGACTTGTGGCGGAATAATTGCCAAGTCTAGGCAACTTCCGGGCAGTAGGCCAGGGAGAAACTAAATTAAAACTTCACAGAAAGGGACCAACTCGAATGGTATAACTCATAGCCACCCTCGGGCAAACACTACATTTTTTTTTGTTGTAAGTTTAAAATCAGTTTGGCGCCTTGGCGATTGTAGTTGGCATAGCTAACCAAGATACGAAAATATCCCCAATAAAAACGTTAAAGAATGACATAGAGCAAACTTCAAAAGAGGGGTGGCTAATATAACCGGTTAATGTTATAAATTCGATTAAACTATTCACTTTAACCGGCTTATTTGTGATAGTAACTGGTTAGTATTAATAATGACCGACTATCCACATTGACCGTAACATGTATTCTATTTCAAAAGTTCGTTCCTTCGCTTTTTCACTTTTTAATCTTTCTTCATGTTCGACTTCTGGAATCCTGTATAATGTTAATCACGAATATGTTTAAATTTTATTAAAGTTATATTCAATTTGGCGCTTCTCCATTTCATCTTTGACGACTGATATATTTCAAATGCTATAAAATACACGCAACGTATCTCGAAAAAAAAAGATTAATGCATTCAAATCTTTATTGATATTTCTTTTTCACTCAGGTACAACATCCTCGGTTCATTTTAAGACTTTGGACCTACAGTCTAGCTATATATTTGCAACTGACTATCCGGTCGAAGTATACGAAGGGACAGTGGAACAGCTGGAAGACTACGATTTGGCGAAGTATAACTTGGGGTCAACCGATTATGGTTTCATCGCAATCATGTTCGTGAAAAACGCGTCTTTGTTTCTAGTTCAGCAATCAGTAAGGCGTGTACCTTTCTTCTGCGTGAAGGATTCAGCACGTAATCTGACACCAGACTGGAAATTATTTACTGACTCTACACCAAGGTTAGTAACATTATTATAACCATTGTTGAACAACAGATCTAATTTTTTGGGTTTGTGACTACTAATGTTCAACTCCGTAGCCTTGTAATTTTGAACCCAATCCTGGTAGATAAGGGAACCCCTGGATCAAGTATTGCGAGAAACTTTCCTTCGTGGAGGACTTTTCGATGGAACTAACTCACATTTGCGTGACATGGAGAGGAAAACCACATAAACCTCCCACGGCCAGCCTGACGTCAAGGAGACCCCATGATCTGTCTACCATTGACGATATCTTACGTCAACATTATGGTCAGTACAAACCGGATGCGGAATTCGTATCAACCGGCCATCACTGGGATCACATGAACCCGGTTAACATCATTGGAAGTCGAACTCTATCTCCTGAGCCATCCTGGCTCAATGCTACCAACAGAAACCTAGTTGTCTTATGCCACTTGTCGATATTAACAGGCCCATTTTAAGGCAGACTGGTGTGCTTCTTCATAATTTTTAGTGGTGGTATCTATGACCAAGAATTTGACTTCTACCAACCACATACGTCACAGCCAGTTTTACATGGAGGACACATTCATTTACAGTAATAGAAATACGAAGATTAATAAAATATAAGCAAGATTGATTTTTGTAAGTTATCTATAGGTAGAGTGGACCGAATAAAAATCGATCTTCAAGTAGCCTAAGCTCGGAAATTATGTAGTTGATTACCAAAATATTAGCCTTCTTTAATAAGTTTAAATTGTTTGCACGACTTCGTAAAGGGGAAAACGTAAAAAATTAATTTTCATCTTTTCATAATTATATACCGTCCATAACCTTCGTGACTTACAACCTCCCGTAAATACAATGATTGAGTGATTCTCCTTTCCCAGCCCACGATATCATATGAAATGGACCTTTCTGTATCCAGAAGCCCAAGATCACACATATCTCAGTCATCTCACTTCCGTACTATCTTATTTCATCTCGTGTTAGTGCGTTTACTTATTCCTTAGTCTGTGTACTATTGGAGCCAGCAGGCCTGGGGAAGCGCTTCTTCCTCCTGAAGGGGTTAAAGGTTGTTCAAGATCCTAAAGTGGTTAAAGATTTGTTAAAGATCCTGAAGTGGTTAAAGGTTTGTTAAAGATCTTGAAGTGGTAAAAGGTTTGTTAAAGATCCTGAAGTGGTTAATGGTTCGTTAAAGATCCTGAAGTGGTTAAAGGTTTCAATGATTTTTAACATAATCAGAACTGTAAATGTCTATGAATATAACGCAAATCAAGTAAAGCTGCGTGAATAAATTCGGAAAAAAGTTGGGGGAAATTCTGGACTCATACCCTAATCCGCTGTATTAAATTGATATTTATATGATATAAAGTTATGAAAATAATAATATAAGGAATTCGAAATTAGCTTTTTTTTCCATCATTTTTTTCTACTGTAGATAAAAAACACTGACATGCTGTTAGAGGGTTTTTTTAAACAATCCGAAACCCCAGTATTTTAAAACTGATGTTTCTGTTCTATATTTCAGATAAAAATAAAACTTAAATACGAAGATATTTTTTTTTCATAAATCTCACAATTGCAAAAAAATTTATTACAAATCCTATGTATTCTTGTGTGTGTTTTTGTATGCACTAATATTCTTCTTTTTTTCATTTATTATTTTAAATACAGGACTGAAACTATACCAGATAGTACAACATTCATCACGGACTTTAAGGCAACTTCACCGGATACGACTTACTTCACAAATGATGATGAGACTACTTTAGATACTACTTACGTTACTGATTTCAATGGTAATTCCCTCTATGTAACATTAATTATAGATTTACTCTGATTATAAGCCAAATAACTCAAAACAATTTATTTAAATGATTATTCATATTTTGCAGCTTTATTGTATGTGATGAATATGTTATTGTAAATGACCGAAATTAAGTGCCACTGTCTGGTATACATTTGCCCGGTATAACCTACAATGATGTTTTTTAAGGTTTCGGGCCAGACATTTTTTTTTCAAGGTCAAGTGCCACTGCCCAGTATGCATTTAATTGGTACTCCCTCGGTACTATACTATCCTCGGCAGATACTAAAATATCGAATAAATATAATAATATCAAAGAATAAATTATTATCAAATCTGTTATAGCAAATATTTTGGACATTCACATTAGGAAAATAACAAATTTTGGACATTCACATATTTGGACATTCAAATATATAATATTTAAAATTATTAACAAATATATAATTTCGCAATTTGAAGAAAAATTCATTAAAAACTGCGCAAGAAATGAGTATTTAAAGTAGTTCATTTATACTGCCCAAGTGAGAAAAGTTTTTTTTTTTTAAAAAATCAAAATTTTAAAGTGAATCTTATTTGAGAACTAATGAAAAAATTTTGATTTGATTTTCTGAAAAAGTTTAAAAATTTTAAACTATTTTCTACGAAGTTTTTGTACTTTTTAAGAGAAAGCTTTAATTGATAAGGGGTTTTCCACAAATTATATTTTTTTTTATAAGACAAAATTTAATAACTAATAATACCTTACAATAATCGTCAGTACACGCGAATGTGTTATGTGAGGAAAGAAAACATGTGAAGGAAAGCACACTTTTAAGGTGCTAGATCCCCCCACCACAATGCTAGTATAGTTTTTAATTCATTTTATTTGATAGTATAAAATATAATTTAAGGAAAAATTTGAGACAATTACTAGAAACTTTTTAAATTTGTAAGATATTCAAATCACACTTTTCTCATTAGTTGCAGAATACGATTAACTTCAACATTTTTCTTTTGTATTTTTCCACGCATGCCCATTATAAAAGAACTACTTTAAATACTCATATCTGGCACAGTTTTTAATGAATTTTTTTCAAATTTTAAAAGAAAAAATAATGTCAAAAATTTTAACTTTCACAAAAAATATTGTTAAATTTTATTAAATAATTTTAAAGTTATAGTAAAAAAACCAAATGACGAAAAAATATTAGTTTATTATAAAAAAAAATATGTCTCTATCCCTATAAATATTTAAGCTAGGTTTACGAAATTTTAAGCATTTATTGCAAATAACAAGTAATCGATACAAGCTACGAGCTTATTGCTTGATTTTCTGGCATAGGATGTTCAGAAATACTTGCCTCATTTCGTCGGTCCCCCAAACCTCTGAAAGTTTTACACCTTATTGCTAAGTATGGAAAACCTCTAACCTGAACCTCTAAAAATATATAGTTTTCTGAAATATCTATAAATTTTATTTGAAAAAAAAACCTCTAACTATTGAGGATTCTCTTTTATTTCTAGAAGTAAATAATGATTGCTTGATCGATGGGAGATGGACTCCTTTCTGTCCTCTAAAAAAAGGAGGAATTGGTTTGTGCCATCCAGAAAACTATCGACATGCTACGGTAACTTGCTTTCAGTACGACATGAAATTATACTCACCCAAATCTCTTGAAGAATTCAAAACGGACTTGCAAGCACTTAAAACATGCAAACTTTTGAAAAGTAAGTACTAACACGTAAACTAGTTTGTTTAGTGTGTATGTTTAAATTACCTCCAGCAAGCTTTAAAGCTGATAGTAACTAAATCCTTGATCGCCTTACACCAATCCATCGTATATAACGACGGACTTTCTAAAAAATTGACCATTTTAAATGTTTAAAAAACTGTCTATATAAATTATGTAAGACTACTAATNGAAAGTAGCTTGGTTGTAGTAAATTTTAAATTATTATGAGTTACCTAGAGCAACAGCATTATCCCAAATGATACCGAATACAGTTAGTCCTTATTTTGATAGACACACGTTATCGATTACTGTAAATTTACCTAGAATAATAAATTATTATAAATAAAAGGCATTGGAGTTATTTCAGCTTCATTATTTGTGTCGATATTTGTCTTACAGTTTTGCACACGATTTTGAAATGTTGTCGAGTGCCGATTTATTATATGCGTAATAAATAATAATGCGTAATAAATAATGTATTTATTGTATATATACATACGTTTAATATATACAGATATATAATATATACATACATATAATATATACATATAAATAATAAAACTAGTTTGGCAGATTGTTTATTTTTAAATAACTAAGCTAGTACAATGCATTCAGTTTCAACAGTTATGTATTTAAAAGATCAACATACTAATTTTGAGGTCCTCCCTACTCTCTCAAGTATCAATCTCAGTAAGTTTGCATAAATTCGTCCTGATGAAACTATTAGGGGGACCGGAGTGTAATGTCGTTTCGCCACGTTAAATATTCGTTAATCTTAAAAATCAATTCCTTTTTTCCGATCATTTTCGATCCGGCATTGAAAAGTTATTTTTAAAGAGGGAGAATATATTATTGATTAAAAATAAAATCATGATAGCAAATATCAAATGCACTAAAACGGCATTACTTCCTGGTCCTTCTAATATCATGAATTGACATAGTAGACAAATTTTTAACTCTCTGTAATGGTTGATGAATCTGTGTTCTTAAAAAGCCATTTAAAAAAATTCTGACTCATCTCTTTCATAGATGAAAATGCTCCTTTTCATTCCTGGACTCAGATTTGGTGGCCATTGGAGGCCTCTGGACGTGAAATAGAATCAACGAATCAAAGTTATGATTGGATGAAATTAAAACTTGATGCATACAGAGAGAAAAACCCATCTGAAAACTTACTAAACAGGCCAGGTCCCATTACTATACTCTATGAAAAAGATGACTTTCAGTTGATTGAAGAAAAAATCTATAACAAGATTCCGTTTTTTTGTCAAAAATATTCTAAACTATCAACCCCAGATTATTTTACAGAAACTACAGGAAGGTGAGTTCTTTAAAATATTCTAATCTAATATGCATTAGTATTCTTGCCAGGATAGAGTAATCTAATTGAAAGATTGATCGTGTAATACAAGGTCCCTAACAAGAATTAAAAGTGTTTTTGAGGTTCATCTGAGGTTGTTTTGAGGGGTTAAGGCTGATTTGATATTTGTTTGAAATTTACTTCAAAAACAATCACAAAAAATCTATTTCCCGAGGTTTATAATCAAGGTGTAAGAAGTTGTTTTATTCACACTTGAGGACGCTTTGAGGTTGACAGAAATCTACGTTAGAGCAACCAGCTCAAAAAGGTTGTCTTTGAGAAATACGTGTTTTTCTTTTTTACATATCAAACAAATAAATATGTTTGAGATGTGAATAATTTTATCCGATTTTTATTAAAAGCATACCTGAGCTATAAATGAGCTTGATTTTATGATGTGTAAGAGAGGTTGAAATTGAGGTTGTTTAGAAATGAGGTTATTTTTTTAGCTAAACATAGCATCATTGTATACCTCAGCTTTTTTTAACATCTGTCAACCTCAAAGCAACCTCAAAAACATCTTATTTTTTGTTAGGGGGTATTCCAAAATTGAACCTACACATTTACAGGGCTTATTAAAAGTCATAAAGAGTGTGATTACTTGGCATAGAACATATAGTATAGCAAAGCCCATGCAGGTTTCCATACTACGGTGGAAAACAAGTATAAAAGACATACTTGCTAGCAACAAAAATATTCAATCGATTCTGAGGTCATTCATTGCCTACAATGAAGTAAAAGCTATTCTTAAACGTGCTTTGATGTCTGCCGAGGGGGGACAATCCGTACAATGAGGTTCTCCACTGTATGCTACGGGTCGTCGCATTAACTATCATTTTCAAGGCGAATACACGTGGCCAAATTTCTGCTCATGTTATTTACTGCCATCCATCATTTTTTTTAAACACACCTCATAGCTTTGCTTGAAAATCTTTAAAGATGATAATAGTTGGACATCCGTCTGCGAGCTTCTGACACTGGTGATCTAAGCAGTTCCGTGCTTCGGCGCAGACATCGAAAAAGAGTACTTTACCAACGGTATCCTATTGTCTTCCACCATCTGGTAAAAGGTATTGGTAAAGGGTGCTTATATTGAATGACAGCGATTTAATATTGCTTATTGCATAGTAGACTATAGGGAATCCATTACCAATATTTTAAATCATCATTTTCCCATGGTACGGGAAGACGATACCCGAATTCAATTCAGTGGCAACCATGACCCACACTTTACACTCGCGGAAATCGAGCATGTCATCAAAAACATAAAACCGAATAAAGCTCCGGGCCCAGACGGAATTCCAGCCGAGGTGTACAGGGACATGTATTACTGTAATAAACACTGGTTCAGATCGGTATTGAACAAATGTCTTCAATTGGGTTCCTTTCCAGATCCTTGGAAAAAAGCCTCTGTCTGCCTGATTCCCAAGCATGGCAAAAATCCTCAATTACCGCAGAGCTATCGTCCAATCTCTCTGCTCTCTACCTGGGGTAAAATTTTGGATAAGTTGATTGCTGAGAGATTAATCTATTTTTTGGAAAGNATACATATAATATATACATATAAATAATAAAACTAGTTTGGCAGATTGTTTATTTTTAAATAACTAAGCTAGTACAATGCATTCAGTTTCAACAGTTATGTATTTAAAAGATCAACATACTAATTTTGAGGTCCTCCCAACTCTCTCAGGTGTCAATCTCAGTAAGTTTGCATAAATTCGTCCTGATGAAACTATTAGGGGACACCGGAATGTAATGTCGTTTCGCCACGTTAAATATCCGTTAATCTTAAAAGCCAATTCATTTTTTTGGATTATTTTGAAAAGTTGTTGTTAAAGAGAGAGAATATATTATTGATTAAAAATAAAATCATGATAACTAATATCAAATGCACTAAAACGGCATTACTTTCTGGTCCTTCTGACATCATGAATTGACATATTAGACAAATTTTTAACTCTCTGTAATGGATGATGAATCTGTGTTCTTAAAAAGCCATTTAAAAAATTCTCACTCATCTCTTATATAGATGAAAATGCTCCTTTTCATTCCTGGACTCAGATTTGGTGGCCATTGGAGGCCTCTGGACGTGAAATAGAATCAACGAATCAAAGTTATGATTGGATGAAATCAAAACTTGATGCCTACAGAGAGAAAAACCCATCTAAAAATTTACTGAACAGGCCAGGTCCCATCACTATACTTTATGAAAAAGATGACTTTCAGTTGATTGAAGAAAAAATCTATAACGAGATTCCGTTTTTTTGTCAGAAATATTCGAAACTATCAACTCCAGATTATTTAACTGAAACTACGGGAAGGTGAGTTTTTTAAAATATTCTAAACTAATATGCATTAGTATTCTTGCCACGATAGAGTAATCTAATTTAAAGATTGATTATGTAATACAAGGTCCCTAACAAAAATTAAAAGTGTTTTTGAGGCTCATCCGTTGTTGTTTTGAGGTGTTAAGGTTGATTTTAGGTTTATTTGAAATTTACTTCAAAAACAAGCATAAAAATTCTACTTCCCGAGGTTTATATTCAAGGTGAAAGAAGTTGTTTTATTCACACTTGAGGTTGCTTTGAGGTTGACAGAAATCTACCTTAAAGCAACCAGCTTAAAAAGATTGTTTTTGAGAAAGCATGTTATTTTTTTACATCGCTCATGGGTTGCGATAGTGGCACAGCTAAGAGAAACACGCTCTTAACGCTCTTAACACACACTGAGAACAGGTGTAAATATGAAAATACACTCTCTTTCAGCAGTAATATTTAAACAACTCATAATTCAACTTGAAGGTAATCTTCGTTTAAGGAAACAAAAGCATTTCTTATTCATTTTGCTTAGCAATGAAAACTTTAAGCCCACTTATCTCAAAACTTGATTTTTTTTAGTAGTGCCGCTATTGTAGCCAATGAGCAACATATCAAGCAAATAAATATGTTTGAGGTGTGAATACTTTTGCTGGATTTTTATTAAAAGTATACCTGAGCTATAAATGAGGTTGATTTTATGAAGTGTAAGAGAGGTTGAAATTGAGGTTGTTTAGTGATGAGGTTATTTTTTAAGCAAAACATAGCATCATTTTATACCTTAGCTGTATTTTTTTACATCTGTCAACCTCAAAAACATGGTATTTTTTGTAAGGGGGTAGTCCAAAATTGAACCATCACATTCACAGGGCTTATTAAAAGTCATAAAGAGTGTGACTATTCGCCATAGAACATATAGGATAGCAGGTTTCTATACCAAGGTACAAAACGAGTACAAAAGACATACTTGCTAAGAACAAAAGGATTCAATTGATTCTGAAGTCCTTCGCTGTCTACAATGAAGTAAAAGCGATTCTTAGACGTGTTTTGATGTCTGCCGAAGGGCGGCAATCCGTGCAATGAGGCTCTCCGCTGTGTGCTCACGGTCGTCGCATTAACTAGCATTTTCAAGCAACGCCGATGGAAAATGTCACACAGATCTTAAATGGCACGTTTATGTCTTCCTGATGACTATGTGCGAGTTGTTATATTATTCTATCATCTCTATTTGCGAATACACGCGACCACATTTTCTACTCATGTTATTTACAGCCATTCATCAATTTTTTTTAAACACACCTCATAGCTTTGTTTGTAAATCTTTAAAGATGATAATAGTTTGAAATCCGCCTCCGAGTTTCTGACACCCCATCTGGAGCATTTGGTTACTTCGGCACACCCATCAAAAAAGAATACTTTACCAACGGTATCCTATTGTTTTCCGCCATCTGGTAAAAGATACAGGTGAAGGGTGCTTATATTGAATGACAGCGATGTAATTTTGCTTATAAGTCAACTATTTGTTTTCATCGTCGGCAAAATTATTTCTTAAGTACATTTCATTTCATAAACGACGTTGAAAAGCCAACCATTTTTGAGTTCACGTCTATCAGTATTCAACTCCACATTCTTTTAGTCTTGAACCCAATCGAGAAGATAAAGAAACTCTTGTCATTGGGATGAATAGCTCTTCAGGAAAGATATTTTAGTGGAACTAACCCGCATTTGTGTTACATTGCGGACGTTGAAGAATATCTGAAAGAGATTATAATGCAGATTCACGGGGTTTTATATAATGCGCGATATTTCTTTTTTTATATAATAGAAGAAATTAGCGAATGTACGCGTGCATTTTGAAAAGATTGAAATATGCATGCGTAGGAATATTGTATGATAAATTTTTCAAAAAAGCATTTCATTCTACCAAATATGTGAGTTACGTGACTTCCTTTATAAAACGATAATTTGCAAATAACACCCTCTTGCTTCTATGCATTCTGAAACGGATTTTCGTAAATTCGCCATAAAATGATGTTCAACATGTTCAGCAATTACAATATTTATCACCAAATATTGCTATTATAATTTCCTAGCTTTTTCCTTTTAATACAAACTTATTTTACGATTCTTACTATCACTAACTTACTTAACCAAGAATTATAGATTAAAACACAAAGTTTGCTACCACTAGAAAAAGTTTGCCCTCTAAGCAAAACATGTTGATATAGCTGTAATTTTTTTTTATTTGCTTCATCTTTAGGCAGGAAACTGTATCAGATGCTACTCTTACCACAGAAATCGATGAAATTCCACAAGAAACTACAACTTACGTTACAGAAATCGATGGTAAACACTACTTCTACCATTTAATTTATTTGGTGTTATTTTGAACAATGCAGCGTTAGGACAGCAGTGTGTTTAGTTGCAGGGAAATTCCCGATACTTGTAAACTTGATCAAAGACTCTTCTTTGGACAGAGGAATATTTTTAATTAATTTTTTAAAAAGGTTAAAAGGATTAAGAAAAGAACTATATAATTTTAAGAAAAAATCACTTATTTCCTAAAGTCTGCAATTAGTTTTTATGCGTATTAATAGCCTTTTAATAATGTTAGGAATACTTTATGAAACATTATAGTCGAAAATGCTTATGAAATAGTCAATAAAATGTTATCAAATTTCCAACTTATCAAAATTCAAAAAGTAGTAATTTTAAATATTCAGTTCTCGAAAACTACTCAAGCTATTTCATATTCAATGTTTTTATCTCGTCATTTAAAAATTCATACTTTAAAATTACATCAAAATCTAGATCAACGAAATCCACAAGAACGATTTATGAACATTTTTCATAAAAATTAAGATTGGTCAACCTTTTGAGGATAACCAAGTCTTAACAAATTAATAAAGGTGACAATTTATTCGCTCCGAGAGTTATTACACAACGAAAATGAGCTGTGCTGAAAAAAGTGGTTCCTGTCCACCTTGAAATTCGTTTTCCTTTTCAGAGAATCAACTTCATGGAAATAAATCGTTCTTCCTCATTGATTTTCAAATGTTTTCTACTTTTACCTGACTTTTTTTTGTCTAATAATCATTAAAAATTACTTTTAACAGCGGGAACGTACAACTGTGTACAAAACGAACAAAAAGAATTAACGAAAAAACGAATTTTAAAATTCTGAGCAATTACTTGTTGGCTTTTTGAAATATAGCTCTATTAGCATTTTGAGATAAAGCAAAATGCCTGGAAATTGAAATTAACTTTAAAAGAACCAAATTTTAAACTTTTTTGCTGATTAACTAATTATGACCTTATTCAACAGATTGCGGCTGCCCCTCCAGTTCTGATAGTTAAAAATCTATGTCCGTCAACAAAAAAAATTATATATTTATTCAGAGGATGTATATTTTTGTGTATAATTTCGTGTTCGATCATTAAATTAAAGACTATTCTAGGTGTTTACTTTTTTCCAGGTTTTTACATAATGTTTTTCAAAAATTAACATTCAATTCCTTTAAAAACTAATTTCCACTTTCCTTTCTTTTTTTTTTAGAAAAAATCTTACTGAAGACGTGTAAAATTTACAATTATTTGATACCTTTCTGCCCAATCACAAAAGAAATCGGACTCTGTCCAGCACGCAGAAAGAGTGAAGCACGTGCTATCTGCGAAGAGCATGGACTGTCCGTTTTTCCTTCTAACACTATCAGATCAGTAAGAACTGAATTGGAAGTGCTTAGAAAATGTAAACTACCAAAAAGTAAGCTATTTTATTTATGAATCACATGTGTATATATGCTATCAATTTATGCTTTTATATTCTAAGGAGCTCCGCTCGCTACCCTTCCCCCCCGTGGTGAGCTCGTTTCATATATCTTTAATTTTCTTAACTGAAAAACTATATTTTTTAGAGAAAGATACAAAATAGTTATAATTGTCTGCAAAAACACCTCGTTAATATGTTAATAGTAGCGAAATTAACGATTACCTGGATTTGGAAGGAAAAAAACAATTGCTCTCGAAAGGAAAATTCACTTGATGTGTGAATGTATACAGTTTGTAAAAAAAAGTTTGAAAACAGTAGAATATATCGAGAAATATACAGCGAATCGAATCAATTTTTCAATATTTTTTAAAGATATCCAATCATACCTAACTTGATCACCTCGAAACTTTGAAATTTTAAATATGAACTCCTTTTTTATTGTAGATATGGATTCTCCAGAAAAAAAAGTAACCCTATTTGAGATCTAGGCTTTTGCCTTTTGCTTCACAGAAGGTGCTTTAACCGAGAAAAATTACAAACTATTATAAACTACTTAACAGCTACTAAAACAAATTACTTAAGATGTCGAGATTCAAGATATTTCTTTTTAAAGTTTTAACAAAAATCAATAGAAATATTCTTAACATGTCTATTTTCATCTTCCTAATCTGATGGGTCTCGAGATTCCTCATTTTAAACTCTATATTCCCTATTTAATTTTTCTCGGTTAAAGCGCCATCAGTGAAGCAAAGTGCCATCTATGATGCAGTGCCAACTGTAATGCTTAAAGATACAACTCAAATAAGGTTACTTTTTCTGGAGAATCCTAATCTGCAATTAAAAATAGGGGGCTGCATATTTAAGATTGGAGTTGGGGTGAAAGATCGAGTTTGGTATCATTGGATAGTTTTTAAAAAAATATTGAATGTCATTGTTTTCACTTTTTCGATCTAATGTATATTTCTCGTTATATTTGACCGCTCCTAAACTTTTTTTACAGTCTGTAAACTATGTGAAACAATAAGAAATGGTTTAACTCGCTAACAATTTATAACGATATCTTTATATTAATAGTGTTAGTTGGAAATGGTTTTTACGTTCCTGGAGACTTTTATATTTTTAAAAACTTGCGATGTGAATTTTATGATTTTTTTCTTGCAAGAACTTATCTCTTTGATTTTCTTTTTATTTTATTTAAGCATTTTCTTTCTGTTACTTTGACTTCAAATGAAGCTCGAGCTGTTGCAATGAAAATCTCAAAAGATATAAATTTTTCGACAATAATAGATAAATGACCATTATTTAAAGTGGAAAAGAACTCGGGATAAAAGTACTACTCATTAGTATGTGTTAAGAGAAATACTTTTGTAGTCATGTTTAAACATTTTTGAATGAACTTTAACCTGCAACAAAAAATCCACGAAAATTATTTATATCTTAATAGTTAGTGTTGAAGTAGATATATTGAACAGAGCTATTTTAACAAAAAGCGTGTTTTTCTCAAAATCTTCAATTTTGATTTATCCCTAACCCCTAAAAAAATTACAATTTCTTTTTCAAAAAACTAAAGAATACGTATCTAATAGTATTACATGAAGTTCACATATTAATATCCAAAAACAAATTTTAACAAAATCGAAAAAGGCAAACCTAGCCCGATTTGCTTGATTTTTTAATGCTCGATTTGCTTGATGAACTTAAAATTAATTCACTAAATGCGAAGTAAATATCTAGCTGTAAAAGGAGTCTTATATGGCCCCTCATATGATAAGTTGAACTTAAAATTACAGCACTAGATGTGAACTCAATGCTTCGTTATGACTTGTGCATATCAGATTATACATTTAACTCAAACTACATTGGTGAAAACAATTTAATGAACGAACGGCAACCACTAACGAAGGAAATACAACCAAACCTGACCAAAATAACACACGATACGTGGGGAAGCAAAATTCTGAATATAAAATGTACCCTTGAAAAGGAAACTGGTCACTTGTCCAGCAAAGCAGATGATCACCACTCAATCAGATCTCAGTGTTTCATGCTATTAACCAGGGTTCTTATCAGTCCCTTTAGCAACAACGTCCGCTCTTGTAACAAGGCATCTTTGAACTCACCGATTGTCGTTGATTCTAGTCTTCGAGCTGCAATTGAGCGTCCAAGGTTGTGACGCTTTTTTGATAACATTAAGGTCAGAGGAGATCGCAGGCTACTCAAATCGTTCAATCAATCAATCATTTTTCGATTGGAGGCATTCGTACACCAAATGAGTCCAGTGAGAGAAGAGTTATCGTCCATAAAGGTGAAATTGGGTTCATAAACTCTGTATAAGTCTCACCTAGACTGCAAGGATCTCTCCCCTGTACCACTAACCCGTCAGAGTACTTCTATGAAATACATGAAGATCGATATACCATGATGCTTGCCCAGACCATCTCGATCATAGAGTCGTTTTACGACAATGTTTGAGGGCCTTTTAAGAGTACCGTTAGAGCAAATACCGAATTCCGGATTCTCTACAGATCTGGACAGTAGCTGTCCAGACTTAATCGATACTCATCACTGAAGAGAACCCAACCCCAATCATCCTATGTACAAGACGGGTTCTTGGCACCATGCTAGATGATCTTTTTTGTGGGGTACTTGGCATACATGTCACCTGCATTAAGTTCTCTGGAAGACAGATATCAGTGAAATGGATGCTCCTATTACATTATGCAGTTTTCGAGACTGTGGTGTCGCTGTCACGAACTTACATTGTTTGGATAGAAATCTCAAAAAAGCCTGAGCTGGTGCCTCTTGGAGCTTTGACCATTTCCTCAGACCGTTGTCCTTGACTCAGTGAACTATTCAATCAGAGTGGCCACCACATTTCTCGAAACCCTGAGTGCTCCTACTACAAGTACCAGGTGATTGGCCAGCTTCTAGTTTTTCAGCAATCCACCATCTAGTGGCATAGTCAAGACGACGACGAATGGTCATATTAACGACTAGACAAAGAAATTTTTAAAAAAAACAAGGATTTGGCTAAAATACGATGTTTCAAAACGTCGTTACTCGGTGCACTTCATGCACTCGGTGAGTGCATGAAGTATCTTTACGCAAATGCGATCACAGCGCCACAGCCTTACTACGTCACAGGCCACTGCGTGGCAGAGGTGTCCGTAGAGAGCTTAGTAGAAGTATTATTATTTCATTCTTTTTTTTAAATAACCGATTTCCTTTTAATTGCTTTCATCAGTGTAATTATCTTTTCAGAAAACACAGACAAGAAAAACATCGTTCACTACCTGACTGGAATCCAGTGGCCTATTTCGATACATTCAAGTGAAAGTTCGGATGAAGATTTTCATTGGGCGATTCGAAATATTGTTAAAGATGGATCAAATAAAATAGGTTATATATCAGCTGCCTTTGATGAGAATCATTTTAAGCTGATTATTCAGAATGCATACGCAGCGGTGCCATTTATTTGTTATATGGATGAAACATATTATTACACGACATTACAACCGAATCGGGGCACTTCAACTGCAATGACAACAATGTGAGTATTTGAAATATTTATTTTATTATCTATTTTTGTTACTGTTCCTAATAAGATTCTCTCACCAAAAAGTTCGCCCCTCTCCTCCAAAAAACGGGATAATTTGAATAATGAAAAGAGAAATAAAAAAATCATGTAAGAAACAGCTAAAAACTACAATCTCAAAGGAAAGTTGCGCATTGCAGCAGAAATTCCACAAGAAAATTTAAACCAACAGCCAAACATAAATGAAGAAAACAATGAAAAATGTGAAAAAATGAAATATATAATATTGACAACTAAAACTGACGTCGTCAGGCTGTACCAGCCGCCGAAGTCATAAAAATACAAACCTTTTCTATCGAGAGAGCACGACAAATGTCTTAAATTTGCTCTCTCTGCACCTAAAAGGATTCGCAAGATGTCCAGGAAATGAGAAAAAGCGAATTCAAAATACAAACACTAAAGTGAAATACCCAAACTATTCCAAAAATCTACTTAAGAAACATATTCCTTTACCAAAACAAAAGCATATCACATTCACTTTTCTTTGCTACTGATAAAATCCGTTAATTTTGTCTGAGTTTTTCGTTCGAAATTCAAAGGGGTTTTACTGCTTTCTCTAAAAGTTACGTGGCTTCGAAAATCAATTCAAGGTCATTTCAACCATAAAATGCGTTAACAAGCTTAAATGTTCCGAAATATTTTGGGAAATAGGGAAAGTGGATATGAAAGAAAAGTTCGCTGAATAGAAAATTCGTTTTCTTTAAATAACGGAAGCAATTTGACGAAAAATAAATTTATTACGAAAAAATTATCTCACGAAAAAATTATCTTACGAAAAAATTATTTTGCGAAACAATTAATTATCTTTCGAAAAAGTTATCTTACGAAAAAATTTTCGTACGAAAGTATCGCAAAATGGAAGTTCGTTAAATAGAAGTTCTACTGCAATTTTATTTTCATTTATTGTTCTTTTTCTCAATATGTTACAACGGTTGGAAAAAAGTATTCTATCAAAATTTTTAAATAATACTTGGAAAAAAAAATTCTGGTGCATTAGTTTTTTTAAAGGATCTTGCTTATTTTAACGTCGCTGATTTCAAATCTACAATCAGTTTCTCTCTCAAAGTTAAACTTTTTTCTAAATGACATTATTTTTTTTATCAACTTCTCGTAGAAATGTAAAAATTAATTTATAAGCTTTATATCGAGCAGAGGGGTTCATAAATGTTGCAAAAAACTTCTAGAAGAGTTAGGGTACATCATCAGCTTTAAAAGTTCCTAGAAATGTTGTCATAGATGGGCTTCTCTATTACGAAAGATTTCTTCGCGTGCTCTAGAACAGGTCATAATATGGACATTCTGGACATTTATTCAAATTTTAACCTGATGATATCCCCTACCTTCTCGAGAAGTTTGTCGTATCATTTATGCGAACAAATGTTATATACAACGTTTTTAAACGCATACATTTCGACAAAAAAACAGACTAAAATTGTCATTTTAAGAACAATCTGTAGATTTAGGAGCCAAAACTAATTTAGATTTGAAATCTCCCACCCAAGTTTGACAAGATCAAGTATTCGTATAAATGCGAAAAAAGATATATTCCCCAGTGTAATCAGAAACCTCTTTTTTTAATAAAGCTATTAAAGTTTATCGTTAAATTTGTTTTGACTGTACTAATATTCTTTTTCATTCGTTTTTCTTTTAATTATAGAACTGAAACTGTACCTGACACTACATTCATCACAGACTTTGATGAGACAGTTCCAGAAACTACTTACGTTACCGATTTCGATGGTAATTTACCAGATACCACTTCTATTATAGATTAATATTAAATATTACTTTTTTTATAATTTCCAATGGCAAGGAGATACAAAAGGAACAATAACAAAGCAAACTAGGTAAAAAGAGTATAATGAAGTAGAACATAAAAGTTGACCGAAGTTGTTGACAATTATCGTCTGATTAATTTTTAACTTTGGTGTAGTTCACAAAATTAAGTTGCTATGGTAACGGTTTGTTTTGGGTTTTATTTTTTGAGCTTGTTCGCTCTTTTTTGAGGAGAAGAAACAAAATGGCTCAGAGTTAGTACTTATTTTTGAGCATTAATATATTTATACTTACGTCATTGACTGTTTTGAGTTTTATTGATGAAGCTAGCATTTTATATTTTTATAAATAGAACTGTAAAATAAATCATTTTATGTGTTGTAAATTGCTTATGGAATAATCAAAAACACTGATATCATTTAATAATTCTGATTCGAAGTGCAAAACCTAAAAGTCATTGCCTCATTAAAAGTTCTTCTGCTTGCCAATATAGTGCCGTCTCAGAGTAGCCATCGAGTTGTGGTGTGACTACCATTACAATTGTTAAATATCAATTCACTAGTATATATCACATGCTAACTCCATTCAATCTTGGGGAACCTTTTGATAGAAAAAGGTTGGCTTGATCGAAACTACGAAGGGGGCATTTAGGATGATTAAATATCCCAATACGATGGGGATGAGGATGAGCGGTGATGGCTCCGAGGATAGAGCATTTGCCTTTTAATGAGGAGCCCCGGGTTCGAATCCCAGTTATGGTTGGTCAATTTGAATTCCGGTTTGCATCGACCACTGTGCTGTCGTAAATTATTTCCAGTGGCAGATGGATCATGAGTTAATGACCCCTGACCGTCAGGCTAACCATGGGAGATTTCCGTGGTTTTCCTCTCTATGTCACATAAATACTGTTCCAACAAAAAGTCTTCTACGAAGACAAATTTCGCCCAATACTTGATCCAGGAGTTCCCTTGTCTTCTGCATTGGGTTCAGAATTACAAGATTACGGAGTTGGACATTAGTAGAGGTAAACCCGAAACATTTGAGTGGCCTGTCCAACGACGGATATAAAAATTATAAAATAAAATAAAAATACGATGCAGGTGTTCTCCTAGACAGTCATGACCCCTCAATAGATAAAATTTCGCGACGAGTTGGGAATAGATCGTCAATTCTTCACTGCTTTGACTAGTCAAGTAGCTATACTTTCTGATATAATATTTTTTAATATATTTTGTTACATAATTTGTTTGATACAGAGCTTTGAAGAATGAAGAAATATTTTTGAACGTCTTGACTAAAGCAGTCTCGAGCCCTTCCTCGCAAGGAAATCAGCCTGTTTGTTCTCACAGTGGCCAAGTAGCATGACAACCTTTAGAAAACCTGGCAAAGTTGTAGATTTGTTTGAATCGTAAATCAAGGAACTAGAATAATTGTAAATTGAGGAACTAGATATAGAAATGGATATGATTAAAATATTTTAAAGTCTTTCCAGGTTCAATAAGTGTAAATACAAAACTGGTCCTTAACTGGAAGTCTATAATGGTCTTATATATTACTAGACAATGGTCTAGGAATCGCTTTCGATATCAGACAGGGATTGAGGTGTATAAGTTTTATAGTAATGGGTCCTAGAATGGCTTTATATTCTGGCGAAATATTTATTTTTGTGTAGGACCTTTATAGGTTTACAATATAGGGCCACTATGGGGGTGTCTAATATTGGTCCTCGAATTGTTTTGAACATAGGACCAATATTAATTTCTATACAAGACCCTTGTAGACTTACGATATAGAGTCTGTAGCGTAACTACCTCTATAACTTTCAAATTCCAGATTCCTAGTACATAAGATATGTTAATTTGATTCTATCTCGAGTCACCTCCTATAGTAGTTGACATTGTCTGTAACTTAGCCCCACAAATTCTGCTCGCAGGCAGGCTTGCTTCAACAGACACTCTACATAGGTGACTTTCGCACGTGATCTGAACATGTGTATCTCGACAGAAAGAACCACCTCAATAGAAACGCGCGTGCTTTGATGGATGGAGCCCAGTGAACAATTGATTTGTGATGGCGACATTGACCGCCTCGTGCTGTTGCTACTCAGTCTAGATCAGACACAGCGGGGTCCTTTAGCCTAGTCCCACATGGGTCTGATTTGCACACGCGTGATTCAAACAACAATCTGCAAGCAAATATTGGGTTATCTATATTTTGTAATATTGATCCTAGAATGGCTTTCAATAATAAACCAATATTATTTTTTATGTCGGACCTTTATAGGTTTAAAATATTGGGTAAACATTGTAATGTCTAGATTCTTCAATATTGGTCCTAGATAGAAGTGAATCTTGTTCCAATATTGAAAGTCATTCTAGGACCAATATTGAAAAATATAGACAACGCAATATTTGGTCCCTCGGTATATATTCTTACGGGACCCATATTAGCCAATTTTGAACCCATGTAATGTGACCCATGTAAAATTGTTACTAGGGTTTGTACAACTGCTTTTGTTAAAACAAAAGAACAATTGCAAAAATAGCGCTAAAAGAATTACGCACAATAATTAAAATTTTATAACACAAAAATAGATTAAAATACATTGGACACATGGATAAAATACACTAGATAAAAAATTCATTACCATCATTAGTTGCTCAATCTCTTTAATGCATCGATAGTTGTTTGATTGGCATGGTATTTATGATTTAATGAATGGTCAGTTCTTTCTTTTTGACCCAAATGTTGATTAAGCTCATTACACTTACGTTTTAACTTACTCCCTCAGTGGACTGATCGTAAAGACATGCATCACTGGCTGCGGTCAGTAAGCGGGTGGGTGACCACTTTGATTAGCCTGCGTTGAGACAGAGGGTGTGCGGTATCGGTCCTCGTTAAGGTGTTCTTCTGGAAAGTGTTCGATTTCGCGTGCAGGTCGTCGGTTACCAAAGCGAAGGAGCCCTCCCCTCTGAAGAGGATCAAAATTGTGATAGCATGTCGCTGGATCATCCTCAGGGATGTTTCCCAGACAGTCTCCAATAGCCCATTGTGTAGCTCTAGTACGACCTAAAAGAAGTACCTACCTCCCTACATACGTTTAAACTCACAGTCTTTTGAAGATGACTCATCGCATTTAAGTTGGATTATGGTTCTTTCAATTATCAATTTTTCATGTTCCTCAGGCATCAACATTTATGGCAGTGAAAGGCTGGAAGGTACTCCTTACAGTCTTCCACACTATGACTGTAAATAAAGTTACCTTTTTTGACCCACATGGAATCTATTCTGAGTGACGATTAACATTAAAATTACCTTGCTTAGATCCACACAAAACTGCTCTAAATTTTGCTGATAACTTTTAATTTGCTTAAATATTTTCAAAATATTAAAAGTGTCTATTTTTATTTTTCCAGTCTGCCACGTTTTATCCAAGTATTTATTAACTATTTGTATGCCATTTTCATTGTGCAATTCAACCATGAGCTGGCATGCTAAACACTGTCTCTGAGATACAAGTTGTTTTTTTCCAGAGAGTTCAAATCTGCAATAAAAAATTGGAGGTTCCTAAATAAAATTCTTCAGCTTAACCCTGATCGTACCGCTATGGGGGCGGGAGCCTAGCGGTTAGAATTAGGTGTGTCCGAATACACATTTTCCTCGTTAACATTAAAATTACCATGTTAAGATCCCCATAAAACTGCTTTTAATTTTGCTGATAAATTTTAATTTGTTAAGAAAAAATATTTTCAAAATGTTAAACGCGTCTATTTTTATTTTTTCAATCTGCCACGTTTTATCTATTTATTTATTAATTATTTGTATCCCATTTTCATAATGCAATTCATATGTGAACTGACATGCCCAGGGTGCGTACAGACTCCTTATACTCCTTAGAAACTACTTGGAAGTAAAAAAGTCTCCAAGGAGTACTTGGAACTACTTAGATTTCCAAATTAGCCCTTGGAAACTCCTTAGATTATTGCTTTGCATAGATGAACTTACTAAGTCCGCTGATGAATTTGCTGTCCAAGCTGGGAAACTAAATGATATGCAGTGGTGCAAGTGCTGCACCGATCCGCGCCAATTGTGGAAACATGCTCCAAATTGAAGTAGTTGGCTTAAATTGCTCCAAAAAGGATATATTTCCCTGGGTATCGTGAAGTCACAATTTTGCGGCAACCAAGCTACTGTCATGTGGGTTGCTCTGGATTCAGTGGGAAGGATTCTTGCACTTTCATGTGCAAGTCTGCTTTATTTTGCAAGATATTCTCAATTTCAGGCTTCATTTTTCACTCTCTGAAATGGAACCGAAACTTCTCTCTCTAATTTTCGGGGAAAACTAAACATTGCCAAATTTTAATAGCAAGAGAAAATTTTATTTCTCTTGTTAATTTCATAGTTATTGAAGTGCTATCAACTTCGTCAATGGCAAGCTAATGGCCTTCTTGCGCTATTCTATTTATAGATTAGTACCATGATCTTTGAATTAATTTGAGGGACCATTCACTAAATACATATTTTCATGTTGATCCTCAGAGCAGTCAAGAATTACGAAGCTTCATAACCTCAAAATTTCCATCTCCCCTTTATTCATTTAATTTAATAAAGATAAAAATTAATTTAGGTTCTTAAACGTAATTTTTTTATCTGAGGGACCATCCACTAATTGCATATTGTACATTGATTTTACTCAATTGATTTTTTTTTTTAATAATATTTTTCTGTTTTTTACTTATTGCATTTTATTATTGTATTATTACTTTCAAAATTTTCGGTGCTCTTAATTTTTCAAGGAAAAAACTTAATAATATTTAGAGGCAAGCATGAAGAGAGGGGCTTTCAATATTTTAAATGCAGCAAAAAATCCTATGTTTTTCACATTTGTCATTCAAAAATACTTTAATTCATCTCTTAATGATTTAAAAATGATCTTTGATTTAAAACAATTGATATAAAAATTTTAATTATCACAGATTTGTGAAATATTATGAGTGTAGGGACATTATAATAATTTACTTCTGACAAATTTTTTTAGCTTCAGTACTCATTGAATTTGCATTTAAAAATTATTTAAATTTTTTTTAATCATTTCATTAATGAAATACTGTACTAGGTAACCAATTTTAATAAAAATTTATTAGGGGCCATTCACTAATTTACATTTGTAATAAAAATTTATTAAAGTTTTCTTAATTTGCTTAATTTTTTACATATTTTTATGTAAAGAATTTCTTCTTGAATTACCTTTTACTGAATTAAATAAAGTAATTATTAATTTAGAAAATAGTATGAGCCACACAATATTGAATTTAGTTAAATTGCTTTTGCCAAAAGCTCTTTTTTTTTTAAAGAAATATTTTGGCTATATTAAATTAATTTTTAGGTCTTTTCCAAACTGAGACACCATTGATTCACTTGCCGTATGATGAAATGGTGTCTCTAGTTAAGGCATTGTTAGGGCGTTTTTTAAAGAGTTCTACTTTTCTTAGTTTGTCAGGAAAGGACTTAAAATCACTGGATGTAGAAAACGCAGATATTTGGCAAAATTCAAATTTAATAGATGTTGGACTAGATACCACAAATGTGATGACATCCTTATCTTCTTCAGAAAAAAATTCTATGTATTTAGTTGCCAGGTCTATGGCATGTGCAAAAAAGTTATTAAAAGCATTGCCTCTTGAAAATAGGTTACTGTTCCATCTTAAAGTGTACATCCTGTAATGAGAATGGAAGACACTTCTATTAAGGCATCTTTATTACTAGATGAATGGACGAGGTTACATAGAAAACCAGAAGGTTATTCTTCTGACTGAAATGAATATGCACCAATTAATATGTTTTGAAAAAAACTATTTTGTGAAGAAAGAAAATTTGAGAAATATCAAATATCCTCTTTTAGCAAAGCTTTTTAAATCTCTTTTGTGCATACCACATGGGAATGCCGATGTTGAAAGAAGTTTTAGTGTGAACAAAAAGCTACTTGACAATAGGGCAAGTTTAAATTCACATAGTGTTAATGGTTTGAGACAAGTTGTGTCACATATCAACAAAATAGGGGGTTTAAATAACTATAAAGTTGACAAAGATATGATTAAAGTGGCTCATGCAGCATTTAAAAATTATTCTGCTCGATTAGAGGTTGAGAAAAAAGAATGTGAAAGCACTGAAACTGAGGAAAGCAGATTAAAAACTGCTGAAATTGATTTGCAAAAAAAAAAAATTGAAGGCTTCTCAGGATCTCTTAGCCACAACTGAAAAAAATATAAAAGATGGGTTAAATAATAAAGACATGTCAATTATGGAAAGCGAACAGATATTCTTATCTGAGGAAAAGTCGAGAACAGAATATTTAACAGCATTGGAAGATACCAAATAGAAACTTAATTTTTTAATGCAGGGACCTTCATAAAAATGAAAAAAATAAGACATGTTATTAATGAACAAAATTGAAAATTCTTGTTATTAAATTCTTTTTTTAATTCTTTTTATTACATATGCTCCAAATCTTCGTTTCGCTGCTCCAAAATTGCTCTTTTGTTGCTCCAAAGCCATGTTTAGCCACTTGCACCACTGGATATGACTTAGCTGTCAAAATCTAGCAGTTTAAGAAAACTTTTAAAGGAATAAAAATTGAATTTCAAGAGTTAGAAGAAGAAAAATAACAGCAAATAATTTTACATGTTACTAGCAAACTTAATTAATAATTTGCTGTGATTTTTTTTTTTTTTTGGGTATAAAATGCCTTAGATTTTCTAATGTATTCAAATTTAAAAATATAAGATTGGTAGGTTTTTATGTTAATCTTTAACATCTGTACTTTAACAAGATTTATTAAAATATTTGAAATTGGAAAATGTATTTATGTGTCAAAGTGATAACTTAATTTATTTTTCTTGACGAAGTTTGACAAAGTCAAAATTTATTTCAAAAGGGATAGAAATTAAATTCAAAATATACATTTTTGCAATTCCTTATAATAACTGCTTTTTAATTTTTTAAAAAAAAAACTATCTTTTACACAAAGTTTTTAAATTTTTGATAAGTCCTTAAAATTTTGGACTCCTTGGATACTCCTTGGATTTCTTCTTCTGATCTCTGTATGAACCCTGCATGCCTCTCTTTCTGATGCCGGTACTTTTTTTTTCCAGAGACACAAATTCTGCAATAAAAAAATGGAAGTTCTTGAATAAAATTCTTTAACTCTAGTCTGACCCGACCGCTAGCCCTACCTGATCCCAATACACATTTTCCGCGTCTCAATATCCTATAGAATAAGATGGCTCAATCACATATATAGAAAAGTATAGGTGATCCAGTTAAGAAGGATAAGTGAGATCAGATTTCATGTAATTCTCGACCACTTGAGTCTGAAGCGCTCATCTCCTAGTTTTGCTGATAATTTTGAATTTGTTAAAAAAAAAATTATAAACATATTAAACGTGTCTATTTTTATTTTTCAAATCTGCCACGTTTTATTTATTTTATTATAGTTGAGGTATTTGAATTTTTAATTATTCGTATCCCATTATCATTATTAGACTAAAGCATCATCTGGGAACTGAAATGCTAAACACTGTCTCTCAGATATGGGTAGTTTTTTCCAGAGAGACCAAATCTGCAATAAAAAAATGGAGGCTCCTAAATAAAATTCTTCACCTTAAGCCTAATCGTAAAGCTACGGGGGGGAGGAGAAACTGGTGGTTAGAATTAGTTGCGACCGAATACACATTTTCCTCGTTTCAATATCCTATAGAATAAGACGGCTCGGTCACATATATGGAAGAGATTGATGTGATCCAGTTAAGAAGGGTAAGGGAGATCAGGGTTCATGTAATCTTGGGCCACTTGAGTCTGAAACGCTCGTCTTATGCATGATAACGTAGACCGTTGTCTGGGAACAGTGTGATCAATCTCATAAGTGGGTTTAATGCAGCAATTTTTTTTACTTAAAATAATCAACATTAGCCAGTTTTTTTTCGAGTTCTTTTTGTAATGACCCTTTGATTGTTCTTAAATCTTTTTATTATATTTTTAGATGTGAATAACGATTGTCTGATCAGTGGGAGATGGACACCTTACTGCGACGGGAAAATTGATTTGTGTCCTCCAACAAGCATTCGACGTGCTAGGGTAACTTGTTCTAGCTACTACATGCGTTTGTATATGCCTAAATCTCTTGAAGAATTCAGAGAAGAATTAAAGGCCATTAAAAAGTGTATTCTTTTTAAGAGTAAGTAAAATCAATTAACGTGCTCTTGTTGTTTCTATCAAATTTGAATAATATTTAAAAGGCAAACTGCGCTAATGTGGCTTATATATATATATA
>NC_092213.1:10303629-10312078 GCF_043381705.1 Parasteatoda tepidariorum
TCTCGCCCAGGAACAATGTTTTCATGGGGCACATTAGGACCCATAATCCTCATAGAACAATCCCTGACGTCTGTAAGCTACTTGAACATAGTTGCAGACCAGGTTCACCCATTCATGGCAACAGTTTTTCATGCAGGGGATGGTGTTTACCAACAGGATAATGCACCATGTCATAAGAGTTGAATCGTAGAGGAACATTCCAGTGACTTTCAAGTCATGTCTTGGCCCCCAAATTCACCTGACCTTAATCCAATAGAGCAATTGTGGTCCTACTTAGAAAACCAAATTCGTTCTGCCACGCTACCTCCTTGCAATGTGAGGGAATTGCAGGACCAGTTGGTGAGCGCTTGGTACCAGATACCTCAAACTACCTCTCGGCACCTTGTGGAATCAATGCCACGGCGGGTGCTAGCAGTTTTGAGGGCTAAAGGTGGTCCTACATGTTATTAGCAGGGTGATCATAATGTAATGCCGAGTGGAAGGATTAAAACAGGTCTTAGGTAGGGTGGGAGGGAACAAAAATTTATTTATTAATAATTAGACACAGCAGTCATGAAAGTGAACACAAAAAGTTGTGTTTCTTCATTATATGTTAGGGAAAATCTTGCAAAGTAAAATCTGTAAAATGTTTCAATTTAGGGAGAGAGGGAAATCTTAGTAATTCTAATTGGTTTATCAAATAGGTAGCGAGATTCCCACAAAAAGTAAAGGGAAAAATGTCTTCCTTTTAATTAATGCATTGTTGAACAAAAAATAGATTTAAGGACAGGATGTGAATTTAAAAGTGTGAGAAGGCATTTCGATTTGAATAATAGTTAGAATTTGTTTTATAGCAGAGAAGCTGACATAATAAGACTAATAGAAAGTCTTTATGTTACATATACATGGTGCCTTGATGCATGTAAATAAAATCTACCGAATTATTGTTTATTAATTTTAATTTGTCTTTTAATAGACGTAACGGACAATTTCCGATTTTGGACTGAAATTTGGTGGCCTGCAGAGAACTCCTCGTCATACATAAAAACGACTACTGAAAGTTATCAGTGGCTTAAAACTAAAATTGAGACATACAAGGAGAAACACTTGTCTGAAGACGACAAATTAAACGATCACGGTTACGTCTCGGTCTCTTATGAAAATGATGATTTTGAGTTAATGATTCAAAATGAGGATATCCCGTTTTTCTGTCAAAAATATTCAACACCAGACTTCTTCACTGAAACTACAAAGAGGTAAGTCATAGACATATTCGTATTAAATTTATGTTTATATCCTTTCCTCTCTAAGGGATTAATCACGCAATGAATCCTGTTGAAAAATTCGTTAATCGAAAACAAGAATTGATACATACTGCATATAGTCTTTTTTTTACTGTAAAGACTATGGGTTGAATAGACCTATAAGAGTATATTGCTCAATGCAATACATTTAGATTACCATACAATACCTATTCGGGACAAGAGAACACGCGAAGGTTATCTGGATTCTAGATAATTCTGTGGTATATACACTTGTCAAAAACTTAGATCTAGAGTATACTAATAATAATAAAGTATACTAATATAAGTAAATATTACTAAGTGGAAGAAACTAAAACTTATTCGAAATCGAATCACTGGAATGGAATAATTAGCATGGCGGAATGAAATATATAAAAGCCAATTTGGTTGTCGGATGATATTAGGAAATTTTTTTCATTTATCGACTTTTAACGCATCTATGTTTCCTCCAGCAAAACGAAATTTTATGTTTTCAGTCCCGCTTTGCCGTTTGATTTCGATAACCTTTTTGGGTTTTCTCCGCTTAAATATTAATTTGCAACCTATTTTATGCAGAGCTTTTTAAATTCTTCTTTAGAAAAGAAATTTTAAAAAAATATATGGATAGTCAATACGGATCACTACATAAAATTTGGGGTACTGATGTACTTTTTACCCTTAGTACTTGATACTATAGTACTATAAGGAACTACAGTATTTCGTGCGCTTAGTAACTTTCCATATTTATCACCGGGAAAAACGATGCCTTCATTATATTTTATGGTGCATTAAATTTACATTACATTCTAGTGATACAATATCAGTATATTTTAAAGTATTTTGCCTGATTAATGTATGTGTACCAGGATTCCTTGGTGGTCGTTAAATTTACCCTTTCGTGCCGACATTCACATATACGTGCCTGCAAGAAACATCTCACTTCCCGGCCGACATGCCAGCGTGCCAGAGCGTTTTCTTGTTAACCCCCGGCCGTCACTCATTTGTGCCAGTATCCTGGAGCGTTTTAAAAAATAAAAGTTCTGCCAGAAGATGGCATTGTATGTCCATATGGTTTCAGATACATGTAGATTTGACCTACTACTCAAAATGAGAGTAGTATGACTCACATACGCGTGGTTTTTAAGGGGAAGGAGTAGAAGGGAAATAAATGTTTTATGACGGCTGTTTAAATTCGCACATGGCATTTGTTTACAGTAAAAAGTGAAGGTTTTTTTTTCGATACAACGTCGGGTATTTCGATTTGCGGTCCAGTTTTTAGTGCAACGTTAGTGTTTTCAAATTTTTCATACGAAAAAAGAATTTTAAGTCATATATTTTGTCTTCAGATACATAATGTTAAAATTTATTAAATGGTAAGTACATCATGAAAATTAAAATATATATTTAAACAAGAAATACCTTAAGTAAATAAAGTATCTATGGAAATATATATAAAGCATATTATGCCATTTAAATACTCTACAAAACATTATTAAACAACGCGTTGACATTTCGGTAATTTCATGGATTTAGGCTTGACAGCTAAAAACCCTCCGGCCCACTCACGAGAGAGGCTGCCGGCGGCGTCAGCGATTAGCCCGCGTTTGCGCTTCCCGTCGCGAAAGTGTTACATTTTACCTACTTTCATACAGATTAATAGCAGCTTTTCGTGAAAGTAAAGACAGCGGCATCATATGAAACAAACCTTTCTGTGTCCAGAAGCCCAAGATTGCGCAAACCTCAGTTACCTCACGTCCGCACTATATCTCATTTTATCTGGCATTAGTGCATATATGTTTTCTTTATTATGTGTACTATTGTAGCGGGCTAGCCGGGGGAAGCGCTTCTTCCTTCTGAAGTGGTTAAAGGTTTGTTTAAGACCCTGAAGAGGTTAAAGGTTTGTTAAAGATCCTAAAGTGGTTAAAGGTTGCAATAATTTTTAACATAATCAGAACTGTAAATGTCTATGAATATATCACAAAGCAATTAAAGCTGCGTGGATGAATTCCAAAACACAATGGGGGAAATTCCGGACGCACAGCCTTATCCGAAGTATTCGATTGACATTTCTATGATATTAAGTTATGAAAATAATAATATTAGGAATTCGAAATTAACTTTTTCCATTATTTTTAGAGTAGATAGAAAACAGCGACATGCAATAAGGGTTTTTTTTAAACAATCAAAAAATCCAGTATTTTTAAAACTGATGTTTCTGTTTTATATTTCCGATAAGAAGTAAGAAGGCATTTTTTTTTTCATAAATTTTCCAATCCTCATACAAAAATATTTATTAAGTCCTATGTATTCGTGTGTCTGCTTTTGTATGAACTTATATTTTTTTTCCATTTATTATTTTAAATACAGGACTGAAACTATACCAGATAGTACTACATTCATCACGGACTTTAAAGAAACTTTGCCGGATACTACTTACCTCACAAATGTTGATGAGACTACTCTAGATATTACTTACATTACTGATTTCCATGGTAATTCCCACGAAGCAACTTTAATTATTTATTTATATTAATTATAATCCAAATAGCTCAAAAAATTTATTTAACTGATCATTCATATTTTATTCGCGATCGCAACGCTCGAGTACGCCGTCTAGCTGNGAATTCCTATTCAGTGAGCCGGGACTTTGGAAAAGTGACCTTATATGCGGATGACCTTATATCGAGGTCTGACTGTATTAGGAATTCGAAATTAACTTTTTCCATCATTTTTTAGTATAGATAGAAAACAGCGACATGCAATAAGATTTTTTTTAAAACAATGAGAAAGACAAGTATTTTTAAAACTGATGGTTCTGTTTTATATTTCAGATAAGAATAAAACTTAAATAAGAAGACATTCATTTTTTCATAAACCCAATTTCATTTCCCAATTACAAAAATATTTATTAAATCCTGTGTATTCATGTGTCTGTTGTTGTATGCAGTTATATATTTCTTTTCATTTATTATTTTAAATACAGGACTGAAACTATACCAGATAGTACTACATTCATCACGGACTTTAAAAAAACTTTGCCAGATACTACTTACCTCACAAATGTTGATGAGACTACCCCAGATACTACTTACGTTACTGATTTCAATGGTAATTAGCACGAAGCAACTTTATTTATTTATATTAATTAAAAACAAAATAGCTCAAAAAATATATTTAACTGATCATTCATATTTTGTCCCTTTAATGTGTGCAATGAATATGTTACTGTGAATTATCGAAATTGGTGGTTGTTGACTTTCACCGATGAATGTTGTCTCTCACATAGTCACTTTTGTAAATGTCCGAAATATATACTAGAGTTTAAGTGCCACTGCCCGGTTTACCCTACAATGATTTTTTTTAATGTTCCGTGCCATACATTAATGCTTTTAAGGTCAGGTGCAACTGCCCATCACGCATTTAATCAGTACCACCGGCAATTAAAATTGCTGCACCAGGAAGGCGACACACCATAAACCTGAAATTTGCAGGACGGATACAGCATGTTGTGGTATATATTGCTCTTAATTTTGCTGATAAGTTTTAATTTGCTAAAAAAAATATTTTAAAAATATTAAACAGGTCTATTTTTATTTTTCCATTCTGCCACATTTTATCTATTTATTTATTTTTGGAAATATCTGGATTTTAAAAAATCAGTATAATATTTTCATTACGCAATTCATCTGTGAACTGAAATGGTAAACGCTGTCGCTCAGACTCTACTTTTTTTCAGAGAATCAAATTCTGGATTAAAAATTGGTGTTTCCTAAATAAAATTCTTTAGCTCTAGTCTGTCCCTAACCGCCAGCTCTACCTGATCCTAATACACATTTTCCTCATTTCAATATTCTATGGCTCGGTCACTTAAATAGAAAAGATTAAGGTGATCCAGTTAAGAAGGATAAGTGAAATAAGGGTTCATGTAATCCTGGGCCGTTTGAATCTGAAACGCTCGTCTCATAGTTTTGCTGATAACTTTGAATTTGTTAAAAAATTTATAAAAATATTAAATGGAAGTTTCAGAATAAAATTCTTCTCCTTAAGCCTGACCGAACTTGTACGGGAGGGGGAGCCTGGCGGTTAGAATTAGGTGTGACCAAATACACATTTTCCTCGTTTCAATATCCTATAGAATAAGAAGGGTCGGTCACATATATAGAAAAGATTGAGGTGATCCAGTTACGAAGCGTAAGTGAGATCAGGGTTCATGTAATCCTGGGTCGCTTAAGTTCAAAAACGCTCATCTCATACATGATGCCGTAGATCGTGATGGTTTCGAGTAATTTTTGTAATGATAACCTTTGATTGTTCTTAAATATTTTTATTATATTTTTAGACTTGAATAACGCTTGTCTGATCGGCGGAACATGGACGCCTTACTGTCCACTGAAGGGCGGGAGATTTGGTTTGTGTCCTCCTACAATCATTCAAAGTGCTAAAGTAACTTGTGTTGCCTACAAAATGGATTTGTATATGCCTAAATCTCTTGAAGAATTCAGAGAAGAATTGCAAGCCATTAAAAAGTGCATTCTTTCAAAGAGTAAGCAAAATCAGTTACANAGAGAAGAATTACAAGCCATTAAAAAATGTATTCTTTCAAAGAGTAAGTAAAATAAATTACAAATTTGAATAACATTTGATAGACGAGCTATTTACATATACATATATATATATATATATCAAAAGGAATATGTTCAAAAGGAAGATAAAGCCAAGGAAAATTACGGATTATTGAAAAAAGGGGGGAAAGAAAATTAATAATAAATACAGTGAGACCTGTTTTTGTGCGGTCCTTTTTTATGCGATTCTGTTTTTGTGCGATTGGTTTTATGCGATTTTATTTTTGTGCGATTTTTTTGTGCGAATTATTTTTATGCGGTATTTGAATCTTAACGGCGTTAGCACCAGTTTAATGTTTCCTATCAATGTGCATATGCATGTTGTGGACGAACTCTGATTACGTGGTCTCCTTGACAACGATGTATCTGAACTTCGCGATGCTCTGTTTATTTACTTTCATTAGTTCATTTATTATCGTCAACTCCATTTTCTCTTCTGTTTAAAATTTATTCTGCGCTAAACAAGTTGAAGTAAATCAGTAAAAAATCGTTTGCTGTGTTAAAATACTTAGTATTTTAAAATTAAACCGTTATTTTTATTTTGTAAATTCTCGTCTGCGTGTATCTCAAATACTATACGCTTCGTATTCAGAGTTTTATACACGATTCATTAGATTAAGGATTCATTTTATAGTGAGATTAAAGGTAAAAAAATTAATTACTTTTGTTTCTATTTATATGTAGTTTTTATGATTTTTATTTTATTTTATCTGATCACTGACTTTATGGTACCAAAAAACAAATCAATTGAAATCCTATCTTCAAGCGATTTTCAACCAATTCATTCCAAGAAGATGCGCGTTTTGGATTACGACGAGTAGCAGCAAACTATTTAATGTATAATTTGAAAACTTCTACATGTATATGTACAATGAAGAATTAAATATTTTTAAAATTTCTTTAGGTCTAATTTAATTATTTAATTTTATTGAAAGCATTCTCTTATCTATTTCATAAATCATTGATGTATTTTCTGAGTCCGACTTTTTTTATGCGGTCCCTATCAACCGCATAAAAAAAGTTTTTGGTGGTATATGGTACAAACTTGTTTATTACATGTCAGAATTTATAAAATTTTCGAATTTTTTTTTGTGCAATTTCTTTTATGCGGTCCCTATCCACCGCACAAAAAAAGGTTTTACTGTATAACAAAAACTGGGAAGAAAAAAAAATAATCCGAAAAAAAGGATAAAATTCTTTTTTAAAAATCCAGAAAATAAAAGATATAATCTTTTCATCAAGCCACACGATTATATCCGCAAAAAAGAGTGCTTTCTAATATTGTATCAATATAGCCAAAGCAAAATATATCAATACAATAGTATGAGGAGCACTTAAAAAATTACAACAAACAAAATAGAACACAATAAGTAAAAATAACCAGTAAAAACAGAAAATAAAACATAAAGAAAAAATCAGAATAAAACATAATCTATAAAGCGAGTAGCAAAATCAAATGAACTTACATGAACGGAAAATCTTTTTAAGAATGACTTAAAATATTTTCGTATATTAAAATATTTTCGTAACATGATTGCCAGATTGCAAAATATTAATACTAAAGAGCAAATTAGATAGAGGCGTAACTAGAAGAGTTTTGTTGTAAAGTGCGTTCTTGCTGCACTACTGAAGTGCGTTTGATTTCTTAATTATCAAGGATGGGCCCGAAAATGGATGTGTGCAAAAAGTAATATTATACTGAATAATAAATAATTTCAGAAAATAAGTATTTGTTTAGGGGAAAAAATATAAAATAGAAAGAGAAAGAAACATGAATTGCCTGTTTTGCACGTAATTTTAGCCACGGAATTACCCGAAATGGATTTGCACATGAAAAAAATTATATAAATTAACAAAGTAATCCTTTTAGTAAGCAACTTTAGCCACGGATTTGCCCGAAATGGATTTGCACATAGACAAATTGTATAAATTAACAAAGAAATTTATTAGTGAATAATTCAGCCATGGATTTACCCGAAATGGATTTGCACATGGAAAAATTATATAAATTAGCAAATAAAAAAACATTTTTGTAAATAATTTTAGCGACGAATTTGTCAGACGTGGATTTGAACATGAAAAATTATAAAAATTAACAAAGGAATTTTTCAGTAAAGGAATTTTTTTAGTAAATAATTTTGACCACGGATTTGCCCGAAATGGATTTGCACATGGATTTTATTTTCTGTTTTTAGATGTTAATTTTACTTATTGTGTTCGATTTTGTTTGTTGTAATTCTTTGAGTGCTCCTCACACTGTTGTATTGATATATTTTGCTTTTGCTATATTGATACACTATTAGAAAGCACTCTTTTTTGCGGATATAATCGTGAGGGCTAATGAAAAGATTATATCTTTTATTTTCCGGATTTTTCAAAAGAATTTTATCCTTTTTTTCAGATTATTTATTTATTTTTCTTCCCAGTTTTTGTTATTTTTATTATTAATTTTCTTCCCTCCCCTTTTTTTTTTCATTAATCCGTAATTTTCCTTTGTTTTATCTTCAATTTGAACTTATTTCATGAGTTCTATTTACTTGCAGCTTATGTATATATATATATATA
>NC_092213.1:10312118-10368644 GCF_043381705.1 Parasteatoda tepidariorum
AAACTTTTTATGGATTTGCACGAAAAAGAAATTTTATCTATTGATTTTAATTTTTAGTTTATTATTTTTATTTATTAAAATTACCATTGATTTAAAATTGTTTTACTCTATAGAAACGCGTTTTAAAAGCACAAATATAAACAAAGCATACACGGGGTTTCAGATAGCTTTGAGGTCTTTGAGCTAGTAAAAAATAATTGAATGTGTAGTATAAGTTGAAACAGAACAGTCTACAGTTTTATTTGTAACAATGGCTAATGCTGAAGTCATGCGAGAACATCATTTTTCGAACATTTCTGCCTAACAGAATAATTATAATTGGCAAACGAATTTTAGTATCAGCGGCTAAATTAATACCTTCGAGTTTTCAAGAGTTAAAATAGTAATTACAATAGTTTTCAATAGCACAAATAGTTCTGAAGTTCTTAGAGATTTGACTGGACGTTGTTTGACAAGGTTGGACATAATTTTAGTAAAAAATGTACTAGGTAAAAATGTATTTAGCTAAAAATGTATTAAGACAAAAATGTATTATTTGTGAGTTCAAAAAGAAAATTGAAAAACGTAATAACAAAATCCAGCATTTTTGATTTAAAATGTATTAAATAAGTGCTTAAAACTCGAAAATGAATGAAAATAACTTGGTAATTAATATTTTTATTCATTTTGCGAAATAATTGCATTTCGAAAGTGGTTTTCGGAATAAGCGCTCTAATTGCATTTCGGAATAAGCGCTCCACGGGAGCACTAGAAGGTACTGCAGTATTGTATTTCACATATAATTTTTTTACGATTGGATATCGATTCAAAATTTATATGCTTTCCTTTTCGACATTTAATTTCATGTATGCCATAAATTTTTCTGTCGCTGGTGATTGGCATGATGTTTTCAGTTTTAGAAAATTTTAAATCCCTGGGTTTTTTCTGTTACGTTATTAGTTATAGCAGGCTGTTCAGCTTGGACAATTCTTTCCATTTTTTTTTGTAGCCTCCTTCCTAGCTTTTTTTTCCAACCAATAAAATTTGATGCAAGGTACAAGATGCAATTGAAGAAACATAATAATTTTTTTTAATGATTTTTTTTTTAAGAAAGCTTACCGAGTTTTAGAAAAAAGTAACGATTTCATTCGACATTTCCGTTACAAATACTTATACTTTTTCCCTAAAAAAGTAACGAAAGTACAAGTAAAAGTACTGAATTTAAAAAGTAACGAAGTACAAGTAAAAGTACGTACTTTTTACTTCTACCGGCGGTACAAGTAACGAAAGTAAAAGTACTGCCTTACATGTATATATATACAATAAAATCTACCGAATTATCGTTTATTAATTTTACTTTGTCTTTTAATATCTTTTAATAGACATAAAGTTCAAATTCCAATCTTGGACTCAAATTTGGTGGCCTTTGGGCTCTTCGTCAAACATAACGACGACTAATGAAACTTATGAGTGGCTGAAGACTAAAATTGATACATACAAGAAGAAACATTTCTCATTATACGATCATGGTTATGTCTCGTTCTCTTATGAAAATGATGATTTTGAGTTAATGATTCGAGAAAGGGATGTCCCGTTTTTCTGTAAAAAATATTCAAGACCATCTACACCAGACTTTTTCACTGAAACCACAGAAAGGTGAGTCGTAGACATATTCGTATTAAATTTGCATTTATGTCCCTTCCTCTCTAAATTATTAATCTCTCAATGAATCCTATTTAGAATTTCCTTAATCGATAACAAGAATTGATACATACAGTATATAGTCTTCCTTTTACTGAAAAGACTATGGGTTCAATTTACATGCAAGAGTATAATGTTCAATGCAATACATTTAGTTTACCATACAATACCTATTGTGGATAAGAGGACACAGAGAGGTTATCTGGACTCTAGATAATTCTCCTGAAGAGGTTAAAGGTTTGTTAAAGATCCTAAAGTGGTTAAAGGTTTTAATAATTTTTAACATAATCAGAACTGTCAATGTCTATGAATATAACGCAAAGCAATTAAAGCTGCATGGATAAATTCCAAAAAACAACGGGGGAAATTCTGGACGTATAGCCTTATCCGCAATATTCCTTTGATATTTATATGATATAAAGTTATTAAAATAATAATATCAAGAATTCGAAATTAACTTTTTCCATCATTTCTTAATGTAGATAGAAAACAGCGAAATGCAATAAGAGGTTCTTTTAAAACAATCAGAAAAACCAGTATTTTCGAAACTGATGTTTCTGTTATATATTTTAGATAAGAATGAAATTTAAATTAGATGACTTTTTTTCATATATTTCCTAATTAGAAAAATATTTATTAAATCCTGTGTATTCTTGTGTCTGTTTTTGTATACACTAATATTTTTACTCATTTATTATTTTAAATACAGGACCGAAACTATACCAGATAGTACTACATTCATCACGCACTTTAAAGAAACTTTGCCGGATACTACTTACCTCACAAATGTGGATGAGACTACCCTAGATACTACTTACGTTACTGATCTCCATGGTAATTCCCACGAAGCAACTTTCATTATTTATTTATATTAATTAAAAACCAAATAGCTCAAAAAATTTATTTAACTGATCATTCATATTCTATACCTTTAATGTGTGCAATGATTATGCTACTGTGAATTATCGAAATTGGTGTTTGTTGTTTTTCATCGGCCATATCACTAACAGCCGAGAGAACAGACATATTATCCACATGGTCTTAAAGGATAAGTCTTTTGAAGCTCCCCATTTGAGCCGGACTACGGATTTTTCAATTATCCATTTTCCATGTTTCTTGGGCATCCAACATTTATGGCAGTGAAGGGCTAGATGGTACTCCTTATAGTCTCCACACTGTCACTGAAAATAAAGTTACCATTTTTAGACTCACATAGAATCTATTTTAAGTGACGGTTAACATTAAAATTACCTTGCTTAGATCCACACAAAACTGCTCTAAATTTTGCTGATAACTTTTAATTTGCTTAAATATTTTCAAAATATTAAATGTGTCTATTTTTATTTTTCCAGTCTGCCACGTTTTATCCAAGTATTTATTAACTATTTGTATGCCATTTTCATTGTGCAATTCATCTATGAGCTGGCATGCTAAACACTGCCTCTGAGATACAAGTTGTTTTTTTCCAGAGAGTCAAAATCTGCAATAAAAAATTGGAGGTACCTAAATAAAATTCTTCAGCTTAACCCTGGCCGTACCGCTATGGGGGCGGGAGCCTAGCGGTTAGAATTAGGTGTATCCGAATGCAAATTTTCCTCGTTTCAATATCCTTTAGAATAAGAATGTTCAGTCACATATATGGAAATGATTAAGATGATTCAGTTAAGATGGGTAGTTGAGATCAAGATCCATGTAATCATAGGCCACTTGAGTTTGAAACGCTCGTCTCATACATGATAACATAGACCATGATAGGGGAATAGTGTGATCCATCTCGTAAGCAGGTTAAATACAACAATTTTTTTTACTTAAAATAATCAACAGTTTTTTTTAAAGTTCTTTTTGCAATGAGCCTGTGATTGCTCTTAAATCGTTTTATTATATTTTTAGACTTGAATAACGATTGTCTGATCGGTGGTAGATGGACACCTTACTGTCCACTGAAGTTTGGGAAAATTGGTTTGTGTCCTCCAACAAACATTCGACGTGCTAAGGTAACTTGTTTTAGCAACTATATGGATTTGTATACTCCTCAATCTCTTGAAGAATTCAGAAATGAGCTGCAAGCCATTAAAAAGTGTTTTCTTTTAAAGAGTAAGTAAAATCAACGTGTTCTTGTTGTTTATATATATATATATCAAAAAGTAAATACTTTTGTATTAATAAAAGAATTAAATCTCTTTCGTTTTCATAAAATGTCTTTGTTAAAGAATAAGCGTAGAGAGATTCTATTTTGGAAATTGAAGGCTGAAAACATACCATTGAAATATAAATAGATTTATATTTCAAAGGAAGAGTTATTTTTAGAATCGTTCCCTTTTTCAATTCCATATAAGGAAGCAGAAATGATTTTCCTTAATGCGTAAGGTTACAAGGAATGTACGAAAAGTGCCTTTTTACCTCAAATCTGTGTTTGTATAAAACGTAAGAACGCATAGTTTTGGGTGTCCTTTTCATCATGATGTGATCCAAATAAGCTGTGCCGGAATTGTCCGGAGTCTTTTCCACTCCCCCTCCTTTGCAGGAGTGGGGACGTGAACTGTTAGCAATACCAGCCTACATTTAAATAAACCTGTTTAGAACGTCTGATGGCTTAAGACTACAATTATTTCAAGCTAAATACAACCTTGATAACAGGGTTGAAGCCCTGTTATTACAAGTCGGCAGCATTGTTGCTTGCTGAGGAAACCTTTGGAGGAAATTTAAGATTTTCTATCTCTGGAACTAAGCGTAACGGAGGCTGACTGCCTCGTGGAAATTTTCCNAGTCAATATATATATATATATATATATATATATATATTACTTTGTCTTTTGATAGATGGAACGGACAATTTCCAATCTTGGACTCAAATTTGGTGGCCTTTAAAGGACTCCTCGTTAAGCATAAAGACAACTAATGAAAGTTATGAGTGGCTTAAAACTAAAATTGAGACATACAAAGAGAAACATATGTCTGAAGACGACAAATTAAACGATCAAGGTTATGTCTCGGTCTCTTATGAAAATGATGATTTTGAGTTAATGATTCAAAAAGAGGAAATCCCATTTTTCTGTCAAAAATATTCAAGACCATCAACACCAGACTTCTTCACCGAAACTACAGAGAGGTGAGTCATAGAGATATTCGTATTTAACTTGAATTTACATCCATTCTTTTTTTAAGGTGTTAATCATACAATGAATCCTATTTAGAATTTCGTTGATCGAAAACAAGAATTAATACATACAAACAAGATTGATATAGTCTTCCTTTAACTGAAAAGAGATTAGAATCCTATAATCTGCGAGAGTACCTTTATTCTCTTACGTGATTAATCACGCATTGAGTCCTATTTAGAATTTCGTTGATCGAAAACAAGAATTGATACATACAGCGTATAGTCTTCCTTTAACTGAAAAGGCTTTATAATCCTATAATCTACGAGAGTACCTTTATTCTCTTAAGTGATTAATCACACAATGAATCCTATTTAGAATTTCGTTGATCGAAAACAAGAATTGATACATACTGCGTATAGTCTTCTTTTAACTGAAAAGGCTTTAGATTCCTATAATCTACGAGAGCACTTTTATTCTCTTAAGTGATTAATCACTCAATGAATCCTATTTAGAATTTTGTTAATTGATAACAACAATTGATACATACAGTATATAGTCTTCCCTTTACTGAAAAGACTATGGGTTGAATGGACCTAAAAGAGTGTATTGCTCAATGCAATACATTTAGATTACCATATAATACCTATTCGGGACAAGAGAACACACAGAGATTATATGGACTCTAGATAATTCTGTGCTATATACTTAGTCAAAAACTTAGATCTAAAGTATACTAATAATAATAATGTATACTAATTTAAATAAATATTACAAAGTGGGAGAAACTAAAACTTATTCGAAATCGAATCACTGGAATGGAATAATTAGTATGGCGGAATGAAATATATTAAAACCAATTTGATTGCCGGATGACAAGAAAATTTTTTTATTTATCAATTTCTAACGCATCTATGTTTCCTCCAGCGAAACGAAATTTCATGTTTTCAGTCCCGCTTTGCCACTAGCGATTCGTTTGATTTCGATCATCTTTTTGGTTTTCCTCCTCTTAAATAATATGTAACCTATTCTTGTAGAATTTTTTAATTCTTCTTTGGCAAGAATTTTAAAAAAATACATGGACAGTCAATACAGAACATTATGAAAAATTTGTGGTAATAAGGTACTTTTTACCCTTAGTACTTGATACAATAGTGCCATACGGAATTACAGTATTTTGTGCACTTTTCATCTCAGCGAAAAACAAAGCCTTCATTATATTTTTATGGTGTATTAAATTTATATTGAATTTTGTTGGTACAATGGTATCAGTATATTTTAAAGTAACTCATATTTTGTCTGATTAATGTTTGTGAAGCAGGATGGTACAGCAAACAGGACATCAGACTGCCATTCTGACGAAATGATTCCTCGGCGGCCGTTAAAATTTGCCTACTTTCATACAGATGAATAACAGCTTTTCTTGAAAGTAAAGTCATCGGAAGCTCAATGATTATTACATTACCTCCCTTCATAAAGTTAGTTCCTACTTATAGAATTTTAAAACTCCATAACTCTCTTGGCCAACAATTGGCTGTTGCGAGAGAGCTAAGTTACCTTAACTATGAGGATACCTATAGTACCACTTCATTTTATGTGTAATTCTGTAATTGAATTTTGTATTTTCCCACATTAACGACTTTGTATTCATTTCAGTTATGTGAACGAAACTGTAACAGATACTACAGACGTTGCAAAGTTTGAAGGTAATTTATCAAATATATATATATATATATATATATATATACATAAGTTCAAAAAGAAGAATAAAACAAATAAAAATTATAGACATATGAAGGGGAAAAAAAGGGGGAGAAATAAGTAAAAAAATAACTAACTTTAAAATAATTAACTTTCTTCGTGTTTTCTTGTATTTATTTATGTATATATATGTATATATATACTCTTCACACTATTGTATTAATATATTTTGCTTTGGCTTTATTGATACAATATCAGAAAGCACTCTGTTTTGCGGATATAATCGTGTGGGCTGAAGAAAAGATTATATCTTTTTTTTCCGGCTTTTATTTTTCCGGTTTTTTTAAATAAAATTTCATCCTTTTTTTTTAAATATATATATTATATAAACTGTTGTTTGTTATTTTTTACTTATTATTCCCCCCCCCCCTTTTTTTCATATGTCTATAATTTTTCTTTGTTTTATTCTTCATTTTGAACTTATCTAATGAGTGCTGTTTACTTGCAGCTTAAGCGCAATAAATGATACTTATTGTTTTTCTTAACTTTCTTAGTGTTTTCTTGTATTTATTTATTTATTATATGTATATATATATATATATATATATATATATATATACACAAAAAAGAAAAGAAATAGAAATTAACGAAGATTAAGATAAATAATAAGTTTTATTCACTGAGCATTAGCTGCGAGAACATAGCAATAGCTGCAAGAAATACGAAAAAGACAAAGAAATAAAAAATATTTAAAAAAATGTAAAGAGGCGAAAAAATATTTATAAATAAAATATTTTTAATAAATTTTTTAATAAATTTTTTAAAAATTTAAAAAAAGAAAAATTAAGAATCCGGAAAACAAGATTAGGAAATGATATATCGTCATCACCTCATAGGATTATTTCCGCAAAGAATAGTACTTTCTAATATTGCATTAATAAAGTTGTTGTTGTTAATTTACGTCGCACTAGAACTGCGCAATGGGCTATTGGCGACGATCTGGGAAACATCTCGGAGGATGATCCGAAGACATGCCATCACAATTTTGATCCTTTGCGGAGGGGATGGCACCCCCGCTTCGGTAGCCCGACGACCTGCACGCGAAGTCGAGCACTTTACGGTAGCACAGTTTAACGAGAACCAATACCGCACACCCTCGCTCCCTACGCAGACAGATCCAAGTGGTCACCCACCCGCACACTGATCGCAGTCAGTGATGCTTGACTTTGGTGATCTGCTGGGAACCGTGTCTTAACGATCAGTCGCATTAATATAGAAAAAGGAAAATATATCAATACAATACTGTGAGAAGCACCAAAAACAATTGAAATGAAAATGGGACTTACTAAGCAAAAAATGCAAAAATATCATCTCGAGCAGAAAAAGCAGAAAATAAATAATGAATAAAATACAGAATAAAACACAAAATATAAAGAGAGTAGCGAATTCAAATGTAATTGCACTTACTGGCATTCTTCAAAAATGTAAGATATTTTTGTAACTCGTTTGCCACAAAACAAAATATAAAAATAGAAGCGTAAATATAATGCATAGTGGATTCCTTTTATGACGCGTTTTGCTGAAGTACAGAAGCGCTTTTGATTTGTTAGTTACCTGGAACTGGCCCGAAACTAGATGTGAGCAAGATAATAAAGTTATACTGGAGAAATAAAAGTTTATAAATAGTAAGGATTTGAGACGTGATGGCTCAGGGGACAGAGCGTTCGTCTTCCAATAAGGTGAACCAGGTTCGAATCACACCGATGGCTGGTCGATACGAATTCTACACCCGGCTCACACGGACCACACGTGCTGACGTGAAATATCCTCAGTGGAAGACTTAACATGGGTAAAAGTCCATTTGAAATCAGGCTAACTTTGAGAGGTTTCCGGGGTTTCCCTCTCCATGTAACGAAATAAGGGTTAGTTCCATCAAAATAGTCCCCTACGTAGGAAACTTTCTCCCTATACTTGATCCAGGAGTTCCCCTGTCTTCTGAGTTGGGTTTAAAATTAAAAGGCTACGGAGTTGAACATTAGTAGCCATAATCCCGATATTCGATCGGCTGTTCATCGCCTGCTAAAACATAATATAAAGTTATTCTGATTCTTGTTTTAATTAAATTTGATTTAAAATCATTTTAACTTCCGTTACTCTTAAGCCAATGTTTCCCAAACTTATGACTTTTGTGTACCCTTTCTAAATTTTTCGTGTTGTTGTTGTTGTTGTTGCTAATTCCCNCTTATGACTTTTGTGTACCCTTTCTAAATTTTTCGTAGCGCTGAGTACCACTAATAAAAAAAAGTGAATGAATTTTTTACTAAAACAAAAATCGCCTCAAAAGTTAAAAATCACAACTGGCTGTTGATACCACTCATTATTAACTTTCAACTCTGCAAAACATAGCCAATAGAAAAATATGTAATAGTAAATTTTCATTGCTAGCTTTGTTTTTAAATAAAATTTTTTGAAATTTTTGTTTTTTGCAAAATATTTCGTATAAGAACACGTACCCCCGCTAAACTGTTCTCGCACCCCTGGGGGTACGCTTACCACACTTTGGGACACATTAGCTTAAGTAATTTAAGCGTACTTAGTGATGATCATCGTTACGTTTCCCGATGAGTTAGCTAAATCTAAAAGAAAAGTCAACTTACAATGTCAATTAAAATTTCCTCTTACTAGCACTAGGTAAAAGTTTCTTTGGTGAACGCAAAAGTTAGCAGGTATGTAATGCATAACATGCATCTGAAATAAGCAATTCTTCTCCGTTAAAATTTGTTCTCATGCTTTTCAGGGTTTGATCCAATGCAGGACTGCCTCCTAGACGAGAGATGGATTCCTTATTGCCCAATAACAAAAGAAATAGGATTGTGTCCAGCCCACAAATTGAGGGATGCATACGCAGTCTGTAAAGATTACAAGCTTAAGTTCGAACCTTCTACCACTATTGAGCGAACACGAAAACAATTGGAAATGCTTAGAAAGTGTAAACCATTAAAAAGTAAGCTGTTTTAAATATAGATCACTGTTTTAAGCGATTTTTATTAAATTGTGAACTTAAATTAAGGTTTGGTCAAAGTTTAATTCAAGAGGCCCTTTCTCACGACGTAAGATACGTTTCTCAATAGATCACCGAAGTCAGGCTTCCATGGCTGTGAGTCGGTGGGTGATCAACTTAGTTAGTCTGCGAATGGACCTAGAGTTGTCGGTATCGTTTCTCTTTCTACAGTAAGTCAACTACTGTAAGTCGACTCTCATTCTACAAAAAAAGTCGACTTTGGAAATCTCCTCTTGGGCAGAAGATGAAAATTGTGATGGAATGTCTTTGAGTCATTTTCAGATCATGAGTCACGGCAGACCATCACCAAAAGTCGGGTTCGCAGCTGCAACACGACGTAAATAACGTACTATTATTTTTACTACCAAAATTCCTAGTAACTAGCAAAGCTGGATAAAGCAATTATAATAAATTTTAAAACCAAATCACTGAAGCAAGTATATAAAAAAATGTAAGTATATCTGCTGCAAAATATATTTTATGGGCATTTGTTTTAATCAATAGCTTTTTATGATCATTCGCATTTATTAAGTACTTGAATCGCTTACATTTTCTTTTAAATCTCGTCACTAAAATGTACTGCTTTTCTACCGGACTGAGAGATATTTTTCCCTCTTATCTTCACAATTAGAGCTTCACTACAACTAGACTCAAGAACATGCTAGCAATCCAAGAAAAAGAGATTGGCGATCACAAAAGAATATTACCATCAGTGGGATGAGAATAAAATTTATTTCGTTTTCCCCAGATTTACCACGTAGGTCTGTCCCACTCATTCCGTCACCAAAGAGCCACGTTCAATCATATGTTCGAGCCACGATGGATCAGGGGATAGAACGTTCGCCTTCCAATGAGGCGAACCGGGTTTGAATCCCACCAATGACTGGTCGATACGAATTCCGCATTCGGTTTACACCAACCACAGTGCTGACGTGAAATATCTTCAGTGGTAGACGGATCATGGACTAGTAGGATCATGGATAGAGTCTACTTGCCGTCAGGCTAACCGTGAGATGTTCTCGTGGTCTTCCTCTCCATGTAGCGCAATTGCGGATTAGCTCCATCACAGAGTCCTTCACGAAGGAAGGTTTCTCCCAATACTCGATCCAGGAGTTCACTTGTCTTCTAGATTGGGTTCAAAATTACAAGGCTATGGAGTCGATCATTAGTAGTCGTAAACCCATTAAATTGGGTCGGCTGTTCAACGACGGTTATAAAATAAAATAAAATCATATGTTCAGCTTTAGAGGACGTCACCAAATGCGGATAGATAAATGCGGATAACGGTAACCGCGACATCATTTCTTATGCGCGTGCCCAAATAAAGCGTCTGAACTCAAATGATTGGCCAATGTTTTCGAACCTTAGAGGTGACATCAGGAGTCTATTCTGCATGCGTTCAAAAAGCATTGAAAGGCTACCGTCTAGCTGAAATGTCTAGGGTCTTCTTTCTGACTTTGGTACTACTTAGGAAAAGACAGAATAATATGAAGATGGCTTTGGGTAAAATTGAAAAGCGCAGTCTCTTAACTGCGAAAAGGATTTTTCAAATGTTTTTATTCCCACTTTATACTTGCTATCTCTCTTCTTGTTTTTATTATTGTCATTCGTCTTGTATTTATTAATCACCGGGTTTTTTTTAAACTTCTTTTTTCAGGAATAACTTACATTAATATTCCTGGCAAATAATATGCTGAATTGCTAACGAAATGAAATAGAATTTGATTACTGATTTTTTTTCGATTTGGACAGGCGTATAATTTCTCGAAATAATTCAAATGGTCCTGAACGAATTATAGATACTTTCCCAAGTTGAGCAGGCTTCTCCCGAACACATCCTAGACTCTTTGGGACTTTCCAGCGAGGACATATACGTATTCCCCCATCTGGTCCTCTATTTTCTTAGGGTCAACGGTCTGATGGATCTTGTCTGACTTCGTCTGGATTTGGAGGATGAGCCACAACAATATACTTTCCCCAAAACACTGACGTTTTTAATGGTTAACTGCAACTGACCTGCATACATTTACCCTGTATACCCAACTGTTTACTGAGCACTGATTATTTAAGATATTTGCCCGGTATATCTGCACTATTTTTTTAAGGCTAAGTTCCACTGCTCAGTATACACTAAACTGATGTCAAGGTAAATTGCCCCTACCCGATATACCTTTACCCGGCCTCATGACCTGCACTGATGTTTAAGTTAAATGCCACATCCCCGTATAAAGATTTTAGAGACTATATTTGCGCAGTTCTTACTATTAATATTCCATATTAATCAAATGCGGTAAATTCCTTCACGTAATGATTGTTTGTTTCTCTATTAACAACTTGAGCCGTGGTGGCCCAGGAGATAGAGCGTTCGCCTTCTAATGAGGTGAACTGGGTTCGAATCCCAGAGACGGCTAGTCGATATGAATTCCACACCCGGCTCACTCCGACCACAGAGCTGGCGTTAAATATCCTCAATGGTAGATGGATATGGGTGAGAGTTCCCTTGCCGTCGGGCTAACCATGAGATTTTTTCGTGGTTTTCCTCATCATGTAACGCAAATGCGGGTTAGCTCCATCAAAAAGTAATCCACACGAAAGCAAATTTCTCCCAATATTTGATCCAGGAGTTCCCTTTGTCTTCCGAATTGGGTTTAAAATTACAAGGCTACAGAGATGAACATTAGCAGTAGTAAACCCAAAAAAAATTGGGTCGGCAGTTCAACAATGGTTATGAAATAAAATATTCCATTATCGTATTCATTTTTGATTTTATAGAAAATCAGTTTAAACTTTACCTTTAAATGATGCGGAAGGGCAGAAATGATCAACCCACTATCATTATGCAGTGATGCCAACTGCTCCGGACGCGCTATAATAATTCAAAAAACGGTAAACAACTTCTAACTAAAATTTGCAAATATTAGACTCATTGTGGTTACTTTTTGATTGGTGTAGCGTGACTTATCTTTTTTTTTCTTTATTTAAAACAAATTGGGTGCCTGGGCCGCTCAGCGGCCCCTAACCCATACATCATGAAATATTTACAATGAGTTAAAACATTTTGAGTTATGCTACAATATGGTGTATGACTTAACTTTAACAAAGTGGCGAATCATATAAGCTTTCAAATTATTCAGAAATAGTGGTGGACAAAAACCTAATAAATTGTATTTATAAAGCCAGAAATCACACATTAATAAACTACCACTCCAAAATATTTATTTGCTGTCCAGAGCAAGTTGGCATCTCTGATTACGAATAATAGCTGAATAGGAGTAGATTAATAATTTCAATACAACCTTCAATTGCAATGCTTAGGTACAAAACCGGGTACCAAAGTTAGAATGTAGCTCCCAAAAATGTCTCCATCAATCAGGCTAAGATGAATTAACTATATATTTTCTGAATTCACAGGGGGAAGAACGGACGTTCACTATTGGACTGATTGTCATTGGCCATGGGGCTTTATCCACGGAAGGCGTTTTTCAGATGAAGATTTTAAATGGGTCGTGGAAAATATTGCACACGACGAATCGGACAGAGAAGGTTACATCACGGTTTTGTATGATGAAAATCATTTCAAGTTAGTTATTCAGAATGTATTCTCATTGATGCCGTTTTTCTGTCACAAGGAAGCCAAATCATTTCACACGACATCAACTGAAATGACGCCAAGGTCAGTATAAAAAATTTAATTACTTTTCAATTTTATGAAGCATGTTTTCTGCAACAGGGGGCGTTGCCATCGGAAATGAGGCAGGCTCAAACGCGTGTAGGGTTTTGATGTCGCGGGTAAAGTCATAGATTAGAGGTTTATGTTGGATTTTCCTGAAGCAAAGTATGTGTAATCGTTGTAAACGACGGAATTAACTTTTTTTTTTATATCAGGAAAAAAAATCCAAATAAATATTTTAAATTTGTCTTTATTATTAAGTATTAATTGTGTTCAAAAGTAAGATTTAACAGGGTGCGTAGCATTTGTAAAAAGTACTTAAAGGTGCTTTTTTGGGGATTTGGTTTTTAAAAGCTTTTAAAGGTGCTTTTTTCAGCTGGCGTTTTTAAAAAGTGCTTTTTTTTCCCATCAATTTTTTCCCCTTCAGTGATATCTGGTGGATCCCATGCATTTCACGAAAAATGGGGAGTGTACTACGTAATCATTCACGCGGACTTCATGTCGTACCCACGTTATGACTTGCGCATGCGCGCACACTTGTAACCGAAACCAATTCAGATAGAGAATATCAGATCCTTATGAAATGTTTTTCTTTTTAATTTATTTTAATTTTGTTCTTGTTTATTTCATTTTACTTCTAACACTTTTTTTGACGTAGGGGGTAAGGGTGAATTCACTCAATGATGTGGAAAAGTACTGATTGTTTCGATTTACGCCCGTTTCTTTTCAGGTTTTTTTTAAACTGTTTATAAAAACTTTTTGTTTTTCAGTAATATCATTGATTGAATATGGATTTTTTGAGTGCTTGAAAATTTTTGTAAAGTGCTTGAAAAGTTTTTAAAAAGTGCTTATTTTTGTTTCAAAGATTTGGCTGCGCACCCTGTTTAAATATTTCCAAAAAAATAATCTCCTTTTTTTCCTTAAACGGAAAAATATTTAAAATGTAATAATCGAAATGATTATTATTAAATATTTACAATTTTAGAATAAAGAGATCAAACAATTTTCTTCAAATAAATATTTTGCTTGGGGCAAATATTTACCCGTTAAAAATCTAATTTCAAATCAAAAACAGTCATAAATTTAAAAGTTTTAATGTTTCTTAGTTGTGGGTTGTGTTCACCCTCAGAGAAGTGCCAGAAGAGGCTTCCTCCTTCACCCCTCCTCTGCATACCATTGCAAGGCACGTTAGCAGTAAAATATTTTGGGTGCCTGACAGCACACAGTCTCCTCATTCCTGGCGTTATGAAAATATATGAATTTTTCATATACTTTCATAAAAAGGAAACCACTTTAATCGGCCACTTGGGGATCAAGGCTCCGATATCAACGCCATAAGTGAAGTCAACACTATGTGTCAAGTATTAATAACTAAGAAGAATTAAGTATCCACTGAGCTAAATGACACGATCTGAAAATAGTTGATATCAAACAATGTGTTTGAAATCTTATGAAAATTTCGACCTTTTTCTCACATGGTAAGTCTCGAAATCGTTGAGCATATAGGCTCAGAAAAGGTAACGTGACTTTATGTGACCCAGGTATTTAAGTTTTTGGACTCGAACCATCTCTCTTTTCTTCTTTTTCGGGCAACGAGATTACAAAACAACAAACGTTTAGTGTCAGTCTATCCATTGCAAGTCAGTTAGTAGTGGATTTTTAACCTGAGAAAGTTTGGAAATGCTTCGCATTATCATTACAGTACTAATATTTAAAGTAAATTATCATCTCCCGGTATACACTTGCCCGAGATTCCCTATATTGGTGTTTTTTATAATGCAATGCCATTGCCCGGTTTTCTTTATGCTGAGTTTCTTTTCAATGTAAGGGTCATTGTCCGTTATCTTCTATACTGGCATATTTTCTAATCTAAATGGAGTGAAATTTGCAGCTACATCTGGACGAGAAAAATTATCCTAACTACTGACGAAATATAAGTAAATGTAAGAACATGAAATGAAAATTAATACAATGTTTAGCAAACTCAAAGCGTCCAAGTTCTTTTAAATGCTATTAGAAAAGTAGTATTTCATTTTCGATTTCTAAGATAAATTCTTGTCTGCTGTATCAGAGCCCCAAAAAAATCGTCTACATTTCTCCACTTGCAAAATATGTGGAGCAGTCAGGGCCGGATTAACCTATAGGCACACTAGGCACGTGCTTAGGGCCTCGAAATTCAGGGGCCTACGAAAAACTTGGGAGAAAAAAAATTTGTTGACAAAAATAATTTAGCTTTAAAAATATGAATAATATGAAAAATATATATAAAAAACTTTGATCATTTGCTAAAATGACTCATTTGAAAAACGTGACTAACATTTTATTAAAATAGTATTAAATCATTTTTTTTCTATTAGTAAACATTTAACCTACCTTGCAAATTTATTTATAAATAATTTCAAAAGATTTACTTTCGATAATGTTAATTTCCTTCACTTAGTTATCATAGTAGTATCATGAAAACTATGAAGCTATTTGTAGTATAAATATTTCTTGTAATTAATCTCACTATCAATTTCACTGTTTTCTTTGCTGGTTTGTTGTTGTATTGTTGACGTGAAGTGTTTACATAGTTATCGATCGAACTAATCATAATGGTATTATCGATATCAACTGCAATATCGGCAGTATGTCGGTATTGCAGATAAAGTTCGATAAACAAATTTGAAAATTAAAATCCATATTAATAAAAATGTTAAAAAAAATATGCAAGAAAATTTCAGCATATATTTTGAAAAGAGGGGAGGAGTGGGGGAAGGAGGGGAGGGCCCCAAAACTAGGGCCTACGAAAGGTACTATAATCCGGCTCTGGGAGCAGTCCATTGCTAACGGGGAGGTGACTTAGGTTTGAATGACAAATGCTGAGTGCATAATGTAATCTTGCTACCGGTCTATTACATCATATTCGAGTATTTTTCAATATTTGTCTTAAGGCGCTGATTATGTTTCGCTGAATACGTTGAATAGATATTAAAAATGAATAAACAAATATATCTGCCAGCTCTGTGCAAGCATTACTATGTGTACCTGACAAATAAAAACTTAGGCTCATTTCTGATGGGTTTTGATTCCAATCACTGATCTAATCACTGATTACTTATTCCAGATCAATAAAGTGTTTTATCTCACAATATTAGCTTCTAACTTTTTCAGCGAGATATTTCTTAAAGATTCTTCAACCATATGCCAAGTGATCGTTAAATAAATTATGACAAAAAAACAAGTTCGGAAAAAAAAACACTTAGAATAACTTTTGATCCAATGATCAGATTTTCGCAAATTAGGATCCAAGCTTATTAATTCGTTAGCTTAACCTTAAATATGCAAATTAATTCATGCCGACAATATTTTAAGTAAAAAACTGCGCACAAAAACGTACTTTCTCTGAATGAACACACCAAACATTCTAAATATAGCCTCAATTTATGCATCTCAAATCCATAATCATCATTCCCTTTAAAGTTGTCGTTTTAAATTACAATGATTAAATTATTTAAAAAATTTATAACTTACAAATATTTTTTTTCAATAATACAAATAGTTTTTAAATTGCAAATAATTTTTAAATCTTACAAATAATTTTTAAAATATTTTTTTCCAATGCCTACCTGTGTTAACAATTTCGTCCAGTCAATCATTTAGAGGGCAGAATTGTTGACCTCTCTTTCAGGGCACCATGTTAGGTGGGCCAACGTCGCTCCCACAGTAAGAACAGATAGTACAGAGAAGGAAAGAACATCCATGTCTTGCCCGGGATTCGAACCCAGAACCTTTCTGATGCAAGGGCAGTTCCCTAACCCCTACACAGGCATTATCAATTTTTCCCGAATGTTTTATTCACTTACATAAAAAAGTGCAATTAAATATTTTAAAAAAGTAGAGTTTTTGAAAATTTAATATCGTATACAGTGAACAAAATGAAAAGTGGAACACCCTAAGGGTATTTATTGGGTAAGGAGCGGATTTTCACGTACTTGTTCTCAATCTTAACGTTTCCAGTGCCTGACCTCAAATATGCTAATTAATTAATGATAATAAAAGGAGCAGCCCCAAATAAGGAAATATGATCCAATAGTTATGTGAGGGAAGTGGTCCAAAGATTGAGCCGCTTCCGACAAAAGTATAAAAGTTAATTGTATTTTTTACGTATTTCACCTTATCTCGTGAACTTTTTAAGCGAATTGAAAAACTTTTTCATACATCTATAAAATTCATTTATCCAAAGATAATTCCATGCAATATATTACTTTGAGTTAATATTTATTATTCAACCCTTTAGTTTTTACTAACAACTTTAAAGTTTGTTTATCCAAAGATATTTCCATGAAAATATTAACTTTTAATAAGTACTTTTTTGAAACAATTTACTCAATAATGATCAAAAAAGTTTTGAATATTAAGGTATACGATTTTTATACCATTTTTTTAAATCTGAAAGTTGAGCTCAATTGATCTAAATAGTTTCTGAGTTATCAAATTAAAAATAATCGAACATTTAAAATTAGATTTCTCGAACTCGATTTTCACTTACTAGGACTCAATCTTAAGACTTCGATTTTCCAACTTTAAGTTCTAGATATGATATTTTAAGTTACGAAATCAGATGCAAAATCATTCTTCTTTGGAACAGCATACATTTTTCCCCGACAGATTTGAATTCTCGACCCTAAAAATCTGGCTTTGAACAGGAGAGTTTTTAAAAGTTTGAATCCTTTAATGTCAATTTCACTTTCATTGTAACTCTCCATTTCTCCGGAATTAATTATCCAAATCGAAAAGGCTTTACACACTTTCACATGCATTGGATCAAAACTTGTTCTGGGTGTTGAATTTTTTATTTTACACACTTTACCTCTATAATAACATTTACTTAATCTTTGCTCCAATCGCTTTTATTTTTAAATCGTCTAAAAAATGTTTTCAATCGTTTTACAAATATAGGAATGAAAGTACATCAGATGCTACTGACGTCACAGATTTAAGTGGTAAGTTGCTAAATTTTTCTTTCATTATAAACTTGTGTGACAGTTACTACCTTTTTAATGCCATATATCTTACACCTTCCGCATGAGAATCATAAAATAATTTGTGAACCATTCATCCTGTTTTTTTTTTCTGTCTTCCGAAAAATAACTTTCATTTCTCTATCATCATTAATGTCATAGTTCAAATATTAGTCAATAGAAATGCCCAAGTCAGAGTCACTATTCGTATTCTGACCTGTCCTGTACTTCTAAACTTCTGCTTTGTGTCCTAGGTGTGTGTTGAACTTCTGATTCTGCTGTCATGTACTTCTGCTTTTGCCTATTCTGTACTTCTGAATAAAACGGTATACGATGCTTTTTTCATTGCACGTTATCTTTTCATCATTGTCGGCGTTTGGAATCATCTTCGGAAAATCATACCTTGCTTTCTTTACATGTTGGAACGTCAGAAAAACGATATATACGTTTCATTACCCGGCTTTTTTTTTCCGCTCTTTCTGACACGCGCCTGTCTTTAGCAGGGCTGAAGAGAATAGAAGGGCTAGTTCATTCCTCTCTTAGAACTGAAGCTACGATTTCCCTCCTCATGACGTCATGCTGCACACAGATCTCGGAGATTGCAAGCAAAAATATTACGCAAACTTTGCATCATTCTCTCTGTAAAAATAAGTTCGACTTTTTCTTGATATTAGATTTCAAACTTTATACAATAACACATTATTTCCATCGACAAACATTGTTTTAAAAAATTTTCTTGGTAAAATATTAAATTAAATACCATTTTAAACTAATAAAAATATTTTACTAGTTGTCGTAAATGAAGCTATAAATACTTTATTTTAAAATTTTCAGTTTTAACTTTTATTATTAAACTTTTATTTTTACAAACTTTTATTTTATAAACTGTTATTTTTATTATTATTTTACTATAAAAAAAAGTTTAATGCATAGGTCGAAACTTTTTTAGTTACATATTGTTCGATAACAATAATTTGTAAAGTTGGGTTAAATTTAGAATCCTGATTTTAAAATATGCTCTAAATGGCAATTTGCTTATACTTAGTCATTAGTAAACAACAACCGTAAAAGTTAATTACTTTAACAAAGTAATAATTTAGATTCATAATAATATTAGAAATTTTACAATTGTTTATAGATGTTTAAATTTAAAAGAATATAATTAAAAAAATCATAAATATTTAGAATAACTACATTAAAAACTACGTTATGAAATTCGGAGAAGTTTTCATTTTCTTTGACTTTATCCATTTTTTACTTATTTCGTCTGCCTTTTTTTAAAATAACTGGGTGGTTTCAGTTTAGGTGACGAATTCTTATAAAAGTTCTGAAAGACAAAATAAGCGTATTGCTGTTTTATTAACAGCAGGATATGGTTCCTCTAATTCATTTATAAGTTCTTTGATGACACTTTTTGATTTTCTGTAAGATGTCCCATGCATACTTTGAAAAATGTTCTCAAATTCCTGAAACACTTCCATCCATGCTGCTGACGGAACAATTAATCCTCCCTTAGATAAGAGAGCACTTGGTAGAGGTAGGATAATTTTAAAATCATTCTAATTGGCAATCCAAGCAAACGATTTTTCATATCAATCTTCATAATCTACTTTCAAGAAATTCTTACTGCAAATTCGTGCATATTTTATATTAACTGGGTCGTTTCGTTTGCAACGTTTTTTGCATAGTTGTTCATTTACTTTAGGGAACAAGTGGAAAATTATATTTTTTCCTTTTGTGTTTCTATCAGACATTTTGCAAGTTGCAATTGCACAAATTGGCATTTCGTTAATGATTTTAAATTTTTGTATTTCGCATCAAAAAACTGAGGAAAATCATTATAGAAAGCAACGAATGTTTTGGAATATGTCACAAAAAAGAATGCTCCAATATTAGTTGGAAATAGTTAGACCGAACGCTCCGTTCTCGAAGTAAAAGTTAAAGCTTTGCGCCACCGTGACGTCACAGACTAAAGTCGGAGGTTTGGCACGGCGAGAGTTTCTTCAAAGGAGTGAACTAGCCCTTCGATTCTCTTTAGCCCTGCCTCCTTAGTACTTAGCTAGATTCTGGGAAACAATTCGGAAAACAAAACAGTTTTTTTTTCTATAATAATTCTTCTTTAATGTATGGTTGCTGATCCGATGTTAAGTGCATTCTGTATCGTTTGATAGGTACAGCGATTATCAACCATTAACATTTTTCACATGGCAGATACGTGATCCAATTGTTTATAACTGATGACGGCCTTCCGGTGTGTAATTCATCCCGAAGAAAATTGCGACTTCAGCGAAATTCTGCAAACCATCTGAAAACAGGAGCACGAGGCGGATTCAAAATGCTAATTGTAGCCGTTGAAAGCCTTCTTCTTGATTAAATCCCATTTTAAAATCATAGCTTGATAACGTTCTCGCGTCAGCTGTATTTCCTCTTCTGACTGTATAAAGTTTATACTTGTTAAACAGCTGTAAATTAAGTCTTTATAAAAATTGTCTACTATGCTAATATGTATTTTCAATTTGAACCGCTAATTTTTTTTTTTTTTTCTTTGCTTCTTCTAGTGTATCTCAAAAATTTCAGAGTGACCCTTGTATTATATTATATAATTTAATTTATTATTCTACAATTACTTTCGCTTGCACAACATCTCTTAAAAATAATTTTTCTTTTTTTAATGAATTCAGAAACCCAACTTAATTCCGAATCCTCATGAATTCCGTACTTCAACTTTCACCATTTTAGTTTTATGTATCTCATGGCAACTTTTATCTTTCTTTTCTTGTGTATAAAGAAACACCCTCTGAATCACTTATTGTGTGGTAAAAAGCAGCAGCAAAATAGCAAGGCTAAACTAAATAATTGATTGTTATATCATGCGTAAAATCTCATAGGCAACTAACTACTGCAGCCATATATCATGGTCTATTTCCATGTTTATGCCGAGAACAGATCATCTCTAGGTTATGGCATGTTTTCGAACTGAACTTATATTTCACTACTCAAAGTATTCTGTACTAGGTAACGAGGACATGGATTTTTAATGCCCTAACTATGACTCTATATTGGGTAAACTATGAACTAGATTTATTACTTGTTTAGCTATTTTATTGTAACCGTGATTTACAGGGATGACAACTGCTCCGCTTTCTGGAATAGTTTTAATGGTTTCATATTATATAGTTAAATTCGTTAAAGAAGAATAGTTACGCCTACTTTTAATGGAGTAACCAGTAGATTGATGCTTTAACGTTGCATTTTATATGATACTTATAGTTTTTAATAGTTAGGGGTGAAAAAATTACTTAAAGGGAAAAATACTGCACTAAAAGTAACTTAAATTTCGCTACCATTAGAAAATACTATTTTACAAAACGGAGCAAGTTGGCATCTCTGGGTTTATTTTTGTTTTGTGAACCTAGCAACTTTGATGAATAATTAACTTTTTTATGTTTCATATGGCTCCCTGTCTTTCTTTATGTTAAGTCTCTTTGTAAATATATAGTGAAAGAAGAAAAATTGAGAAGGAATCTTTGTGAAAGAGTTTAGAATGTGCCACTTAAGAGAAATGAAGCTCGGCGGGCTTGGCTTTAACGAAATAGAATGGAAAGAGCAGTTGCTAACGTAATCAAATGACACGCTTCAACAACCAATCAGGATCGAGATACCCACATTACGTCACTTGCTGCTATGCCATTGTTACAAAAACTTTTTGAAGTGCTGCTGTCATTTAGTGTTAAATATATATTACGTAAATCGAAACTTGCTCTATTTTTCGTTTTTAGTATTTTGTTTAATGTAACTGTATTGTTTTTTTGTAACCGTTTAGAAAAAAGAACTATAAGTATCCCAAAAATTAATGAAGTTATTTATAATTTTTAGAAATAATCTCTAACTGTGTCATGAAAGGAAGTTGGGTTCCTGTTGGTCCAGCTAGAGAAACATTTGACCATCACTTCGTACACGGCAGTCCAGAAGTTGAGGATTTGTGTCTAAAGAATCAAATGCATTTGTACAAAATTAAATCCCTCAAAGAGTTCAAAGATGATTTGAAAGCATTAGACACGTGTTCACCATCAGAAAGTAAGCATCGTGTGTGATCATTTTGCATTATGATTCAGATTAATCATCAGTTTTTGTTATTTTTGCTTCTTTATGAATTACCATTTTGAAGTCCAACTGCAACATAGTTACTTTTATCAAACGCTATGGATGGCTGACAGAACGTAAACAGTAACAAGCTTCCTATAACCGGAAGAAACTTAAAAAAAACTTCCGGTGTATCCCTCCGCTCACTTTATGTCTACGAGGCGATGTGTGAACAGGCTTTATACTCTAGAAAGTTTTATTAATGTGATTTGTGTTGTTCAAACTTGCACGTAATTTTACCATTCATAAGAGTTTCCTGTAATTTATAAATTCTAACTGGTTGTGAGACTAAAATAAATCTCAGAAAATTAATATCCCAACTTAAAGTTTAAGGTTTGCCATGTTTTGAGAGTTATCCTTTATTTGGCGATACTTGTCTAAAATCACCATTTGATATATTTTCGGTTGCATCATAGCCTGCTTGCAAAGTCTTCTCATTTGCTGTTTATTTCGTTGAAATTTAAATAGAAAGATTGCGTTAGATTGTAGATGCTATTGGAATAATAATATTGAATGGCGAGGAATGGATTTTGAATTTTGAATGGATTTTCAAAATGAGGCGTAAAAATTAATCGGAAGTCTTACAACGAATTTTAACCCCTACCGCCAACTGTGCTTAGCTTTAACCGGTCAACCATCCATCTACTGGCAACTATATAACGATTTGAATTGCAACAAAAATGATTTATAGACAGCTTCCGTTGGGTTATGTTTCTTAATTTTATATCTCTAAAATTTTATCTGCTCTTTTTTGATTAAGTTCTGTGTTTTTTGTGTAGTGTTTTATTTTGTATCTGTCCTGTTTTCATTCATTTTATATGGTTACCGTTGGAGTTTATGAATCATTTAATCTATATATTAGCCAGCTTAATTATGCAGCTATTAATTATATAGCTTAATTATATGCAGTTACTAATTATATATGATATAATACAGCTGTTAATTATTAATACAGCTATTAATTATTAAGCAAATTCACTAAGGTGATCCTCTAAGGCAAAAATTGTATCATTTCTCAAAGTATCTTTGTAATCTGCTGGTTATTAAGTGAATAAGCTGAGGCAAAAATTGTATCATTTCTCAAATTATCTTTATAATCTGCAGGCCACTAAGCAAATTAACTAAGGCGATCCTCTAAGCCAGAAATTGTATCATTTCTTAAATTACCTTTGTAATCTGCAGTCTATTAAGCAAATTAACTAAGGAGATCCTCTAAGGCAAAAATTGTATCATTTCTCAAATTACCTTTGTAATCTGCAGGCCACTAAGCAAATTAACTAAGGCGATCCTCTAAGGCAAAAATTTTATCATTTCTCAAATTATCTTTGTAATCTGCAGGCTATTAAGCAAATTAACTAAGGCGATCCTCTAAGGCAGAAATTGTATCATTTCTCAAATTATCTTTGTAATTTGCAGGCTATTAAGCAAATTAACTAAGGCGATCCTCTAAGGCAGAAATTGTATCATTTCTCGAATTACCTTTGTAATCTGCAGGCTATTAAGCAAATTAACTAAGGCGATCCTCTAAGGCAAAAGTTTTATCATTTCTCAATTTATCTTTGTAATCTGCAGGCTATTAAGCAAATTGACTAAGGCAATCCTCTAAGCAGAAATTGTATCATTTCTCAAACTACCTTGATAATCTGCTGGTTATTCAGTGAATAAGCTAAGGCAAAAATTTTATCATTTCTCGAATTACCTTAGGAATCTGCAGGCTATTTTGATAATTAGTGCATTATCTAGTATGTACTCGTTAAAGTGAAAGCATAAGATATTAACTTGAACAACAGAAAATGTTTTGTATGCTCAAATTAACTTGATGTTATTTATTTAATTTTCGCTATTTTAAAAACAAATTGCTACAATCTAACGAATAGAACATTAGATGATAGAATCAATCACTTTGAAAACAACAACGAGTCAAACAGTTTATAATAATATTACAACTAAGGAAATTAACACAATGTCACGGTTAGTTTGAGCGAGACTGGAAGAAGCAAGACAATTTTCGAAAAGAAGATTACATTTCGCCACCTCAGACTATAAAATACTGTTTCCTCCACAAATAAAAAAGGATTCAAAACTAAAATGAAATGTGCATTTTCTTGTGAAAAATTAAAATGGTATATTGTATGTGCATTATAACTCAATGCAGGGTTGTATAAAAAAGAAAAATATCTCAATGTTTGTTAAGTTTTTGTAGTTGAACTAAATTAAATATTAAATATAATGCTACTTAAAGTTTTTTTGCGAATATACCTGAGAATTCTCGAGATAATTCTAGCCAATCAAGATAATCAATTAAATTGAATCACACAGAATAGTTGAATGAATATCGCCCAACTTATGATACCTTTATTCCCATAAGAGAGGGTCTTACCATATATTATACCTCCCACAAGTGCTGTTTTGTTACATCTATTAGGGACTATCTTTTGCTCTAAATGCCCATTAATTCAAAATATTGAGTTGGTGCTGTAAACTTTTTATTATCTTCGGTTTTGCCATAATTTGATGCAAAATTTGATCAAAATTTACGTAAGATTTGAATTAACACTGAACATACCATTAGCNTTTATATTATAAATAGTTTTAACACAATAATATTGGATGTCATTCACATTTCAAAATTAGGCGTATAAATTGAAGACTTACAACTAATTTTAACCCCTACGGCAGGGGTGGCGAACCTTTATACACCAACGTGCCATTTTTTCTAAAAAATTGTTTAATGAGGTCATAGACGTGCCGTCAAATAATTTTGACTTCGTGATTATCGGGAAAATAATACTAAACGCTATCAACTCAAAACTCTTTATTTACATTGAAAGAAAAAACATTTTGCAATGTCTCAGTGATACGCGTAATTCAACGTAAAGTAAAATCAGTGTGACTTCTGTTGATGCAGATAAGATGACAAATAACTTATATTAGGTTGTAAGATATTAGTTTAAGCAGGACTGTTAATTTTTTTTAATAGTTATTGTTAGCTTGTTTTTTATGGTTATTAATTGTTTTTTAGCATGAATTGTTAGTTTTATTATTAATAATGGTTTGTTATTTTGCTTGTTTTTTGTGAATTTTAATTTAATGTGTGATAACAATTCATAGTGCAATAACAATTGTGATAGGTGGTGGGCCCAAAATATTGTGTGACGTGCCATAAGTGGCACGCGTGCCATTGGTTCGCCATCCCTGCCCTAGTGCCTACTGTGCTTAGCTTTACCCGGTCAGCCATCCATCTACTGGCAACTATATAACGATATGAGTTGCAACACAAATGATTTATCGATAACTTCCGTTGGGTTATGTTTCTTAATTTTATGTCTCTAAAATTTTATCTGCTCTTTTTTGATTAAGTTCTGTGTTGTTAAGTGTTTTATTTTGTATCTGTCCTGTTTTCATTCATTTTATATGGTTACCGTTGGAGTTTATCAATCATTTAATCTATGTATTATCTAGCTTAATTATGCAGCTATTAATTATATAGCTTAATTATATGCAGTTATTAATTATATATGATATAATACAGCCATTAATTAAGTAAATTAGCTAAGGCGATCCTCTAAGGTAAAAATTCTATTATTTCTCAAATTACCTTTGTAATCTGCAGGCTATTAAGCAAATTAACTAAGGCGATCCGTTAAGGCGAAAATTTTATCATTTTTCAAACTACCTTGACAATCTGATGGTTATTAAGTAAATAAAGTAAGGCTATTCGTTTCGACGAAAACTGTATTTTTTTCACATTACCTTGATAATCTGCAGGCCAGTAAGCTAATAAGTTAAGGCAAAACTTTTATCATTTCTCAAATTACCTTGGTAATCTGCAGGCTATTTTAATAATTAGAGCATTATCTAGTATGTACTCGTTAAAGTGAAAATATAAGATATTTACTTGGACAACAGCAAATGTTTCTGTATGCTCAAATTAACTTGGTGTTATTTATTTATTTTTCGCTATTTTAAAGACAAATTGCTACAATCTAACGAATTTAACATTAGATGATGGAATCAATCACTTTGAAAACAACAACGAGTAAAACAGTTTATAATAATATTGCAACTAAGGAAATTAACATAATGTCACTGTTAGTTTGAACGAGACTGGAAAAAACAAGACAAATTTCAAGAAAAAAGATTGCATTTCGCCACCTCAGACTATAAAATACTGTTTCCTCCACAAATAAAAAAAGGACTCAAAACTAAAATAAAATGTGCATTTTCTTATGAAAAATAAAAATGGTGTATTGTATGTGCATTATAACTCAATGCAGGGTTGTATAAAAAAAAGAAAAATATCTTAATGTTCGTTAAGTTTTTGTAGTTGAACTATATTAAATATAATGCTACTTGAAGTTTTTTTGCGAATATACCTGAGAATTCTCGAGATAATTCTAGCCAATCAAGATAATCAATTAAATTGAATCACACAGAATAGTTGAATGAATATCGCCCAACTTATGATACCTTTATTCCCATAAGAGAGGGTCTTACCATATATTATACCTCCCACAAGTGCTGTTTTGTTACATCTATTAGGGACTATCTTTTGCTCTAAATGCCCATTAATTCAAAATATTGAGTTGGTGCTGTAAACTTTTTATTATCTTCGGTTTTGCCATAATTTGATGCAAAATTTGATCAAAATTTACGTAAGATTTGAATTAACACTGAACATACCATTAGCCGTCAAAAAATCTGTTATTATATGTTGTATTGTAATGTAAAGTGCTGGTATGTTTAATGTTAAATAAGAAGCACAGTTCTTTCCAATTATATATTTTGTTATTGAAACATAAGTACATAGAGGGTTATGTTCTCTTTTTCGGTAGCACGTTGATTCAACGACCTCCAAGCTTTGCATGCGCTTGCACAATTTGTTGAAATTTTCCATATCAGTGTTTTATAATGTGAATAGATTTCGTTTGTGAAGGATTACATCTCCCCCTTCAATACGCAGGTGGATTTAGCCTTGTTGACTAACACCTTTGACTTTAATTAACCCCACAGAAAGAGATCAAATGGTGTTGAATCACATGACCTAGACGGTCAATCCTGATCACCGAAACGCGTGTTTACATGAGCAGGAAATAACTCGAGCCTGAATTGGATTGTTTCAAGAGATTTCACGTTGTCCTTAATTGCAGTGCGGCATTTTTAGTAACCCTAAGCTTTCAGCTGTCTTTCTGTTTAATTGGTTGCCAGCAGGAAACAATTAATTTTCTATTTAATTCAAATCTCGCTTAAATATCGTAAAAACCCTTCATTTTCATATAAAAATTCTCTTAATTTGATTCCCTATTTTCTGAGTTAAGTTCAAAGTTATCTTATCAAAGTTCGAATTTTCTTACCAAATGGGTTAACTTCCTAATTTTTTTTAATTTGCATGAAAAACAATCATTTTCAGAATAAAAAATATTATAATTAATTAATTTCAGTGGTAGTTGAAAAGTTATTGCTTTTTATGCGATGGTATAACCATCGTATAAAAATAACCATAACTAACTTATAAATGTAAATGAAATGAGTTTTTTTTTACTTTAACTAGAATTTTACATTTTATTTAAAGTAATTATACTTTCTTATTCTACAGAGGAAACTCCAACGAAAATCTTTAAAAAATTTGTTGAAGATCGTCATTACATATTCACAACTGACTATCCGGTTGAGGTGTACGAGGGAACTGTGGAACAGCTAGAAGAATACGACCTGGAGAAATATGATTTGGTCCCAGCCAGTTACGGTTACATCGCTATCCTGCTCGTGAAGAACGAATCAGTTTTTATTGTTCAGCATACATTAAAGCGTGTCTCGGTTTTCTGCGTGAAAGATTCAAGACTCGACACGACATTAACACCACAACGGGACAACACTACACCAAGGTGAGTAACGGAATTACGAAGGTGAATCAAATATAATCTAGACTGATTTTTTTCTTAAGGGGTTGATATTAAACCGTATTTACCCCATTTGAAGGCAAATGCTCAATCCCCTGAGCCAATATGGCCCTGGTGCGAAGTATTGAAAAGTTTCGAAATGTGCGAGATTTGGTATCGAAATAGTCAAGTTAGTTCCGTTATGTTCTTTAGAGCTTTGATGCAAACCTCTAGGATATAGACAACCAACTTGAAATTATGTTCTAACATACAAGTTCTTAAACATGGATACAGTGAATCAAACTGTACGTTTGGAGGACTGGACCATTGAAACCTTCGAAATATCCTAGAATCTGGACACAGTGAAAGAGCAGTGGTAAGGCGCAATGTCATAGTGAAGTTTCCAAACACCTGGCATATCACTGACCGGGACTTTTCGTATTGTTAAATATCTATGAATTTAAACAAGCTCTCAAATGTTAGTCTGATGTCTAGAGTTCGGTCCTATTTTCGTCGTTGGCGATCGATGATGGCCTTCTAGTATGGTCTTCAAAAATTTTAATTACCACTCGTACACTTGACGTTCCCAGAAAGAATTATCGCAAAAGACTATAGAATAATCACAAAGGGCTGAATTCAAAACATAAGATTAAAGACTCCACGTACTATCTGGTGCGGAAATGGTGCTACAATCGAAAATTTGAATCAGTCGTATAAACTGCAAAGCATTTATGTTCATGAAGGAAAAAAATAACTTCTCAAAACTTTCTAAACAAATTTTGAACTTATTTTGGAGATTTCGCTTATGAAGACCGAATAACTTTTACACACCTGTTTCATTTTATTTTCTGTATGTTGCATTGGCCTCCAGTACTCACCCTCGATTCTTTCCTAACCCACAAATAATCTTCTTAAGAGTCAACTTAACAACAATGAATATATCGAATACTATAATTGTGAACGTAATGAGCAAGTAAAATACATGCACATTACTAATAGATCCCCCAATGGACAGATCGTGAAACATGGTTCCCGTTGATCACCGAAGTTAAGCATCGTTGGTAGTAGTCGGTGAGCAGAGCGGATGGGTGTTCACTTTGATCAGAGTGCGACGGGATCGAGGGTGTGCAATATCGATCCTCCTCATTAAAAGTTCTTCCGTAAAGTGCTCGACTTCACGCAAAGGTCGTCGGACTACAAAAGCAGCGGAGACATCTCCTCTACAGAGTTTCAAAATCGTGATGCCATGTCTTCGTGTCGTCCTACAGTAGACTGATCGTAAATGCCGTTTCCAGTAGATCACCGAAGAGAAATATCACTCTCAGCGGTCAGTGAACGGGTGGATGGTCACTTTGATCAGCCAGCGAAGAGACAGAGAGGGCACGGTATCAGTCCTCGTTAAACTGTTCTAACGTAAAGCTATCGATTTTCACGCACAGGTCGTCTGAACTACTACGGCGGGGTAGCCATCACCTCTGCAGAGCTTCAATCTTGTGATGGCGTGTCTTATGGATCATCCGCGGGAATGTTTCCCAGACCGTCGTCAATATCCCATTGTGCAGTTCTGGTGCGACGTATAAATAGACTTTATCAATTTATTTCTAATTGTACCTGTAAAATATTTAATAAGAAAAGTTCTGGTGCAGGGGGCTGGAATAGCCTGGTTGGTAGGGCATCGGATCCATGTCCTAAAGGTAACGAGTTCGATCTCCGCCTACCGAAGACGCACCGTGTAGTAAATTGGGAATAGTGCACGTTAAATCTGTCGGGTCGCAAAGTCCTCCATGTTCCCATAACAAATCACACCTCTGGGGGTGCACCTCTGGGGAATATAGGAGATTGATTGTTCTATGGTTCAGGTCAAAATTACGAACTGTAGATGAATGAATGGATGCATGAATGGGTCCGCCCTATAAACGGGCTGTGATGTGTGTGTGACTGATATTGTATTCTTGGCCATAGTGGCGACACTGAAAATACGAAACGCAACCTCTGCCTTAAATTCGCTTGGTTTCACCAAGCAGACTTGCTGGTATTGGCAAGTGTCATTAGAAACAACAACACAATAGACGAATACACAAATAGTGGTGCCATTTTCTTTGCATAATAAATGTAAAAACCTGGGTTGATGTCTGCCAAAAAGACAATTGCTAATGTAGCATCCAATGCAAATTTATTTTTGTTACAGTAACATATTGCAAGCCTTGCTAACGGGTAATTCGAGATAAGAAAATTTGAAATAGATTCTATATCATTAGATTTATTGTGATTCTTGAATAGTTTATAAATATGTTAACACATTTGTATGTGTTTCAAATTTAGGAATGAAACTTCAGAAGATACAACACTCAGCACGGTCTTAACAGAAACTGATACTAGTACTACAGTAGACTTAAAAGGTAATACAGCTGTTACTGATTTCAGCACAGATTTAAAATTTGTGCCGAGAGTCTAAATATAAATGTTTTTGATGAAATTGTAATTTATTTATTTCAGCTTATTAAATTTGTGATCAATCCGATTTACCGAATCGGATATTGAAGTTATTATTTTAATCAAATATCTCTTGCTGTGAAATATCTTTAAACCCCTGATAGGAGTGCTGAAAGTAAGAAGGAAAAACTAGTAGGAAAACCATTGTATCTATAGCTGGCTCATGTGAAGAGCAAAATGAGCTTTTACAATTCGTACTTTTAAACTGTTTATCACAATTTGCATTATCTTAGACAAAAAAAAACAAACATAAATGTTATAACTGTAACAGAATTCTTTTTCTTCATAGATATTTTATTTTTTCCTGAAACAAACTATAATGAAATAATTTTCGTACCAGTTTTTACTTTCTTCCATTTTGATATACAACCCTGCTTTCATTCCTTTCAACTTAGCATGACAAGATTTGCAACATCGAAATGTTTTTTTTGGCTAATTCTAACTCTGCGCAGAAAATACTCAGATATATCTATCCAATTCTATGTTCAATACTAGGTGAAATACCTCCTGGTGTAAGAGTACCTGGAGTTCTTTAACCTAGGTATCATTACACTAGTTGTTACATAACCTGGTGTTATTACACTATTAGCTTTTAACAACAGAGACCTGAATCTATAGCTAGCATAAGCCTACATCATATTTTATTTTAATCAAAAATTATTATTAAAAAATAAAGGTTAAATAAATCAAGTATATATTGTTCGATTATTATTTAAAGGAGATGCAGTTACGTAACTTTTCGTGATGTTTTTTATCTAATGAAATTTGTATTTGATCATATCTCTATAGGGTGAATGTGGGCCCTTTTGTACTAGCAAATAATCACATGGTTGTGTCTAATCACGTGGTTTTGCATGACTTGTTTACGCTGCAGTTTTAAGGCTAGAATTTATTACTACGCCGAATCGATTTTCGGATCAGACTTAATTTCAATACCTGATTGGCTGATGCGCACGTTACGTTGCTTGCAGGTATCTAATTGGGAACGACTCCGGTATTTGTTTCTATTTTTGAAGGATCTAAACAAATCCCAATGTTTTTCGCAAACTTTCTCTTTTTACCTTATTTAAGGTTAAAAGTCCCGCAGTGGACTGATTGTTAAGACACGGTTCCCAGTCCCACCAGATCACTGAAGTTAAGCATCACTGGCTGAGGTCAGTGTGCGGGTGGGTGACCCACTTGGATCAGTCTGCGTAAGGACCGAGGGTGTACGGTATTGGTCCTCATTAAACTGTTCTACCGTAAAGTGCTCCACATCGCGTGCAGGTCGTCGGGCTACCAAAGCAGGGGAGCCATCCCCTTTGCAGAGGATCAAAATTGTGATGGTATGTCTTCGGATCATCCTCAGGGATGTTTCCCAGACCGGCTCTAGTGCGACGTAAATGAACAACAACAACAACAGTAAAGTTAAAAAGTTAAGACAATTTCGTTGCGATTTTAAACTTCGCAATACTTTATATTAAAAAAAAAGGGTTATACAGGTGAAAGGAAAAGTTCCAAGAAATTGAAGCGAAAAGATGTTGAGGAAAACACTTCATTTGTTTCATAAATTATAAAAATGGTTTCATTTGTTGCATAAATTATAAAAAGAAATATATAAACTTTTTTTAACTCTCAAAAATTCATAAAATTTTTCAAGATTCACTAAAATTGAAACAAGAAAAAACGAAATAGTTTTGAAAAAGAAAAAGACAAAAGCAAAAATTGAGAATAAAAAGATGAAAAACAAAATTTAAAAAAACTGAGGTAGACTAATTGGAAAATTAGGGCAAATAAGGCTTTTATAAAATTTGGGCTTTTATGAAATCTGATGTCTCAGTAACTGTTGGACCAGTTTTGCTCAAATTTTATATTCTGTCGTGTAAAATTACTTTCTTTAAAATGATTATAAATTTTATACTTAAATGATATAAAATGACTTAAATGATACTTTAAATGATTATAAATTTTATACATCAAAATTCGAAAATTTTCCAACTATTATAAATTAGTAATAAATATTAAATTAAAAAATAATAAAATAATAAATATTTACATAAATTTTATTTTCCATGGAATTATCTTTGAATAAATTAATTTTACAATTGTGGGCAAAAAATTTTCAATTCGCTTAAAAAGTTCTCGAGATATAGTGAAATACGAATAACTTTAAGGGGTCATTAAAGGGTACAATAAAAATTAAGGGGTCCAAACTTTAGAGCGTATTTAACAATATCTCGAGAACGTTTTAAGCGAATTGAATTTTTTTACATAAAATTTGTTAATCCAAATATAATTCCTTACAAATAATAATATCTATTTGTAAATACTTATTAATTTTTATTATTTTATTTAAAAATGGTCGGAAATTTTTTTATTGCAAGTTATACGTTTTTTTGCATCATTTTATTAAAGAATGCAATTTTATATAGCAAAATACAAAATTTGAGTAAAATCGGTCGAATGGTTCCTGAGAAATTGAATTTTAAAAAGTCAGATATTTAAAATTCGATTTCTCAGATTTCCAATTTTTCTCAAATTTCGTATTTTGACATGTAAAATTATAAAAAATTCAAAATGATGCAAACGATTATATCTTAAATTTCAAAATTTGCTTCGACTGTTATTAAATAAAATATAATAAACATTTACTAAAAGTGNTTTAAATTCTCGTCTGCGTGTATCTCAAATACTATACGCTTCGTATTCAGAGTTTTATACACGATTCATTAGATTAAGGATTCATTTTATAGTGAGATTAAAGGTAAAAAAATTAATTACTTTTGTTTCTATTTATATGTAGTTTTTATGATTTTTATTTTATTTTATCTGATCACTGACTTTATGGTACCAAAAAACAAATCATCGAAATCCTATCTTCAAGCGATTTTCAACCAATTCATTCCAAGAAGATGCGCGTTTTGGATTACGACGAGTAGCAGCAAACTATTTAATGTATAATTTGAAAACTTCTACATGTATATGTACAATGAAGAATTAAATATTTTTAAAATTTCTTTAGGTCTAATTTAATTATTTAATTTTATTGAAAGCATTCTCTTATCTATTTCATAAATCATTGATGTATTTTCTGAGTCCGACTTTTTTTATGCGGTCCCTATCAACCGCATAAAAAAAGTTTTTGGTGGTATATGGTACAAACTTGTTTATTACATGTCAGAATTTATAAAATTTTCGAATTTTTTTTTTGTGCGATTTCTTTTATGCGGTCCCTATCCACCGCACAAAAAAAGGTTTTACTGTATTTCATGTTCACCAGAATGCATTGATACTAAAAATATCGGTATTTTCAGTGGTCGGAAAAACTACATTATTTTTGTTGCTTACTACAACTACTTTGTTACAAGTGCAGTTAACTACAACAACTACTTTTTTATAAATATAGTGACCGCAAACTACTTCCGAAATGTAGTGACTAATTCTTTATTTCAAGGAACCGAACTTTGCGGGAGAAATTAGTTTACACATTATGTTCAAAACGGTTTTGAATAAAAAAAATGGTTTATATTTAAACATGAAGAATTATTTATTCATGTTTACATGAGACAGTTTGTTATTCTAAAACATTTTTTTTTTCGATTTATTCATTTGATCTTCAACTTCTTATGCCCTTCTCGAAAGCGTATATTTAATTTTTAAAATACTAGGAAATTATCAAATCCTTGCAAGTGTTTAATGCTCTTTTATTTCCTCTAAGAAATTAAGTACATCGAAAATATGTTTCCTTCCTTTGAAAAAACATCAACATTCCATATTTCAATATTCATTCGCATGTAAAACTGCGACCAAAGGGATAAATTATCCATTATTCTTAGTTGCTAACTTAATTATCAGTTTTACTTGATTCTAAATACGTAATTCTTGCGAACTCAGAATCACAGGAGCATTTTAAATTGCATCCTTTTACGAACCCGCGAAGATTTGTACCCATTAAATTTGAAAAATTCGTTGTGCTAGAACCCTGTTTCTTTACTAAACTATACGTTAAAAGTAGTTGCCAGGAATCACTACAAACTATTGCATTTTATATCGCACTACTCGCTGCACTACTTCTTTTTAAAAAAAAAAAGTAGCACACTACACTACAAACTACGACAAGAAGTAGCGACTGCAGTAGTTTCGCTACTTCCAAACACTGCGTATTTTTATTTGAAATTCTGCAACTGATATATTTGAAAGCAGTTAATTAAAGATGGAAATTATCAAAGTAATTTAAGCGACTGTATTCTTTTCCAACTGCTATTTGCTATAAAAAAAATTTATCGTTTTTTAACAATATTCCGAAATGGGTTAATACTACAAGAGCAACTGCTACTGAAGTCATTAAAACCAAAATCTGCATACGTTATTTTATGAGTGATAATTTGGGAACGACAATTCGGAAAAAAAAATTTCTTCAAATTTAAAGTATTCAAAACAATCTAAAAAAAAAATTCTATATTTATTTGTAGTTACATCTATTAATATGTTACAGACAGCAATGTAGTCTATTGACGTTTGTTCAAGAAAAAAAAATAGAAATCCACCAAATTTTGAATGCCAGGAAAATGACATTAGCATAGACAGTCATTCTAAGCTAATATTAAGTAACTCAACTTAAGAAACTCAAAAAGACAAAGTTGAAAAGTTAATTTTAACTTTTTATATAAAAAATTCCAAAAATAATTATTGTGAACAATTTGAACATATCGTTTCTTCTCGGTTTCACGTTTTTGTCTCAGTTTATATTTCCTTGATTGTTTTTAGGCCCCATGTTCTAAAATAGCCTAGTAAAATTAATTTTATAATAATTTACATCGGAAAATTTTTTACTATATTATTTAAATTTAAAATATTTCAAATCATTTTATTTGACAACTTTATTACATTTTTTAATTTATACATCCAAGTAGAGTTTAAGGACTATGACAGAATTAAATTGTACAGTGATACTCTTAGCTTATCCTTAATATTTTAACAATCTGTGTTTTGAAGGAAAAAAAACTAAAACCTTTGCGTTAGATGGAACATGAATTGTTTAAATTAATTCTTTTATCCATTGTAGAAAGAATCAAAAATGTTTTTGTTGTTGATATGTACAAAATAAAATTGTTTATAATAATCAATCATTAAACAAATAAAAAACATTCAAGCATATTACAATCTTACATAAACTGGATATTAGGTTAATATATCCCTCTTTATTTTAATCCTTTCCCTCTTTACATTAGACTGTTCAAAAGATTTTCTGGTGATTGGCATTCATAAGACAGGATAATGACAATTTGCCGTTTTGCAGCATTTAATTTTACTTTGCTTTAACATTTCGGCCTAAGACGTTTACTTTCAGCAGAAAACAACAGGATTTTTTGAAATAACTCAGGTAAATCTATGTAGTTTATGTTATTAATGATTTCAAGAAGACAGGAAAAGGACAACATAAAAACCTACTCACCTTGTAAAATTTGTTGAAATAGATTTTGAACCCGAAAGTTGGTTCTTTATTTATGAAATAAGACATGTTCTGATAGGATGGTATTCTAATCAATCTCTTAACCTAAGATATTTATTGCCGGCGCTACCTATTTTGGTTATAAATTAGTAAAAAAAGTGGCCAGGAAAATGACTGATTTTCATGAGACAAACAAATTAATGACAGAAAAAATTATTTTCAACAAAGTTTTTGGAAATAATACCCTCTGCATAAATTCTAGAAATGCTTACAACGGTTGAGATAAAAAAAAATTAGATATTGAAAAAGCTAGTTATTATAGGGAATAAAAGTTTTAGCAATTAAAGTTTTTAAATATACAAAACAGTCAATGCTAATGCAAAGTAATTTTAAAGTGCTAACAGCAATGCTATTCATTAATTTTTTTGAAAAGAAGTTCTTTTAGTAATATAGTATTAGATCTTGAGGCAAAAGACTGTCAATTGTTGTATTTCGTAAGAATCACCCTTATATGTTTCGTGTGGGTATGTTTCGTGATAGTGTTATTTTTACCCATTGGTAAATTGGGTGCTGTTTTGGGTTTAATGGTGGATGCACCATATTTGGACGTCATCACACTTTTCAACTGTGTTCAAGAGCAATAGTAAACAGTGCGCATGCGTCGTCATTGCATGCGTTACTATGGCGACCGCTGCTGTTTGATATTTTTTTTTCGAATTCTCTTTTTTTCTTTTTCTTTTCCCCAGCAGACATTTTTAATGTATTTACGTAATAATAATTTAAAGTATGTTTATACCTATTCTTTTTTTATTAACTTATAATTACTGTCTTGGCGGAGATTTTTTTTAAAAAAAATATTAATACTGACGAAGGAAAAGTATTTTGTGACGTTTAGAAACGCGTACATAATCAGTATTTGAAAACCAATCCGACGACAACAGGACAAGCATCAATTGAAACAGTATCTGCAACCCATGATTTGAAATGTTTAAGCGTTTATCGGAGTATATCCATAAGAGAAAAAAAAAGTATTTAACCAGTGGGTAACCAGTGATAGTAATAAAGCGATTACAACTTTTTTATGCTTGTTTCGTCACTTATTATAAGGATTAAATTACTTTAAAAATGTTATTTTTTAAATTATTTTTATAAATCCAAGGTAAATTCTCCAGTAATGTATTCTCATTTTTTAGAAAAGATCTCTAACTGTTTCCTCGAGAAAAAATGGATTCCCACAATTTCATTATACGATAATGTCCATCAGCACTACATACACGACATTTCAGAAGCAAAAGATCTTTGTCACTCGCATAATATGCATTTGTACAGCATCAAAACTCTGAAAGATTTCAAGGATGATGTGCAAGCACTTGAAAAATGTACCCCGTTGGAAAGTAAGTGACATAATTTCTTTCTTCTTCTTTTTTTTTTCTTTTTCTTTTTTTTTTCCTTTCTTTTTTTTTACATCGTGATTTCGATTAACATATTGTAATTCTCAGTGATTCAAATCGATGGTTATCATCTTTTCTTGGAAATAAAAGCAGTCTGTGCGCAATACTGACCACATTGCCACAATCAAGCATGAAATTGTAGTGCCTCAAGCAAAAAATTTTGAAAGGTATACACATAATGTAAACCGTTCCTCAAAGGTTAGGTACGATAACTTGTATAAAGGCAAAAAGCAACCCTTAAGCGCACAAGAGCACAGGTTTTTAAAACGGGTTTTCTCTCTACTTAACACTTTCATTTATTTCATTTCGTTTATTTTCAGCCATTAGCAAAATGGGTGTTGTTTTGGGTTTGATGGCGTGTTCACCTTATTCGGACGTCATCACACTTTTCAACTGTCTTCAAAAGTAATAGTAAAAAGTGCGCATGCGTCGTCATTGCATGCGTTGCCCTGGCGACAGCTGCTGTTTGATAATTCTCTTTTTTTCACTTTTAATTTTGTAATGCATTAAGTATTTTTCTTTTTATTTCCACCAGCAGGCATTTTTAATGTATTTGCATAATAATTTATGTCATTTTTATATTCCTTTTATTATTAACTTTAATGGCGGTGATTTTAATATAAATATGAATACTGAAGAAGGAAGGTGACGTCTTGAAACACTAATATAGGCAAGATTTGAAAACCAATCCGATGACAGACATCATTTGAGACAGTTTATGCGACCTATGATTTGAAATGTGGCGTTTTTCGGAGCTAATCCAGAAAAAAAAATCATTTGACCAATGGCTAACCAGTGATCGTAATAAAGCGATCACAATTTTTTAATTGTTATATTTTTTTTTCTTTTTTATTGGTTTTTTTCTGAATTTTTGCACTATTTATGAGTAGTACTGTACTATTAATCAAGATATTTTTTTGATAATACATTTTTATAATCCATGTTAATTAAATCTGCTAACATAATTTGAGACAGAAAGAAAGAATAAAATGGCCGTTGACGGTAGACAGCTTACCCAACCATACATGTAGAGTTGTACAATAACTTGTACACAGGTGACGCAACCCCTGACTGTCAATTTACTTCTTATGCGCATGCGCTGCATCTTAGATTATATGATGCTCTGCTATAACCTAGTATGTTGCTCACTTTATAAATTGTTTTTATGATATTACATACCGCACCTAGTAATTCTTCCTATCACTTACGTAGTTGAAGATCTGGACTTTTTTATATATTCTTAGCCTCAACCTGCATGACGATTTGTGGGAAGAAATTCTTTTTCAAAGCTTCACTTGTGTTGTTTTTTTTCAAGCCATGCCAAATTTTATTGAACAAAATGAATAGAGAAGAAAGAAACAAAAAGAAGCATAACCAAAACTTTAATTTTTTCCCGTCGTATAAATGAACTATTTTATTGTTGCATGACTGAACTAAAACTGCAATGAAACGTCGTATACTTAATGTATTAATGAAAATAAATTATGAATGAGAAACGTATAAGCGATGCTTTACTGTATATTTCTTTATTCCGCAGAAAAAGAAACCACAGTACACTTCAACATTTTAGCGGATTATGCTCATTGCATATTCACTACTGATTATCCAATTGAAGTGTACGAAGGAACTGTGGATGACCTAGAAAGATACGACTTGAAGAAGTATAATCTGGAATCAAACAAAACTGATTACATAGCAATCATGTTCGTGAAAAAGGAGTCTTTGTTTGTCATTCAGAAATCACCACAATTCGTACCCTTCTTCTGCGTGAAGGAATCAACATCGACTTCACAATGGGACAGCACTACACCAAGGTGAGTAATGGATATAAAAAGGTAACGAGACTTTTTTATTTGTACTCTCTTCTAGGAGAGACCACCTCTATGTAGAAACCTCTAGAAAAGACCACGTCTATGGGAGGCACAGAATTTTTTTCATAGACGTTATGTTGAAGAAAACCTTTAGGAGAGACCATTAAAATCATTCCTAGTGACCGGGTAAACATCTGCACCAAATCCGGAAATAAGGAAACACGAAAAAGGAAATATGAAAAAATATCTAAACAAAAAATTGAACAAAGCAAATAAGTAGATAAAAACATATTCAAAATATCCCTGTGAGGCTCTTATTTAGAGAGCTATTTTTGACGATACAACCTCAGGTTGCAACCAGAGTGCTCTAAATAGGATGTTATCAATGATTTATTTTTAGAGTTGAAAGTTAAATTAGAAAAAAAAAGTTACTTTAGAAATAGCTAAGCATCTCAAACAAGACTCTTTTCCTTTTTTAAAGCTAACTCATTTTTATTATATAAAATTATGATGTAATAAAAATGTAAACTTAAACAAAAAACAGAATTGTTTATTTATTTAAAATATCTTTATCATTCATAATTAGTAAATTTGTTTTTTACACTTAATTATATCAGTTGGGATCATTTTTATAGACGCTAAATTTCATTCATAAATCCATCTTTTCATGACACCAAAATAACTGGCATTTCCGCACCAAGAAAATGATATAGACTAAAATTAAATCATTTTGCAAAACATCATGTAGGGGAGAGTCGGGTAGCCCCGACCATCGGGTACCCCCGCCCACTGTCAATTTCATATGTATAGAATATTTTTTCAAGTCAATGGGCCATCGGACATTAATTGTTATATTAAAAAAAGATTATTTTCAAAGTTTCAAGTATTTATGCAGCTGTTAACATGGTAAACAATAGTTTTGAAAATATGTTGAATACAGTAGTCATGAAATTAAGAAAAATTGGTTGAATGTTTCGATTAAACTTCATTTTAATACTAAAAAAAAAAAATTCTATACATACAGCATTAAAGTATGTAGTCTTAAGTTTAATTTGCACAAAGAAAGAAGTTTGTATGTAAAAAATTGTTCGAGTAATTACAAATTTACAGAAAAATTGTATTTCGGGTAGCCCCGCTCACATGAATGTTGGGTGTCACCGCCCAATTTTATTTCGTCGCTAAATGTACGGTTGCAAAGATTATTATTTTGTTGCTTCAAGTTTGAATGTTATATGCATTTTTAACAACAAATATATGTTTTAAAATTATATGAAACNTATCACTTACTGCTTTTATCAAATATCGTGAAATTTGAACAAAACTCGAATATATTATTTTCTCTCGATATTTGGATTACTAATCTTAGCGAAAAGAAGAAAATTATCAGCAACAAAAAACTGCAAGTGTAAGTTGGATTCAATTTTAAAAATAAAATTCAACGTGGATGTTAAAACGATTGGACCGTGCATTGGATAGTAAAAAGAGTGCAATGTTCATCACAGATTTCGATTGTAACACACCTGTTGTCAGATTTGTCATTAACGTTCAGAAATTTCGTGTCATGGATCGCAAAATATTCTTAAAAAAGGTTGTAATATATTTCTTACAACTTAATAATATTGTCGGAGGACAATAAGGAAAGGGATGCAATTGTTCTTGTTTTCCAGTGCACCATCTATGGACAAGAATATGACTTCTGCAACACCCATGCGTCATACCCGTTTATAGGGCGGACCCATTCATACATCCATTCATTTATCCACAGATCGTAATTTTGACCTGAACCAGAGAACGATCAATCTCCAATTCAGTACCCCTAGAGGTGTAATTTGTAATGGTAACATGGATGACTTTGAAACCCAACCGATTTAACATACACCAGTCACCATTTATTACACGGGGAGTATTCGACAGGCTGGATTTGAACTCCCGTTCTCACGAATATGAGTCCAGCGCCCTACCAACCAGTCTATCCGATTGGTGGAAAAACTGTTGGGCTTAACCGAGTGTTGGAGGAAAAAAGTACTATGTAAGTGATCTTGTATTAAATTCATTCATTAGCTTCATTGGAAAGGTTCTCCTCGGTGTACACAGGTCGAAATATCGAGGAAAATATCGTGATGATGACGCTGTAAATTGATTGAAAATCGTAAAAGTTATTATTACTTCGTGAACAATTTGGACAGACATCCGAGAGTAAGAATACAATCACTGGACTGAATTTGATATTTTCTGCAAGTATATCAATGTTGCAAATATCCCTGAAAAATTCACATCTAGACATTTTTGAGCATCGTTGAGGAAATTTGAACTTAGTTTGGTAATGTGTTCGTTCAAGTATTCAATTTTCAGATATTTCTCCATTAATTTGTTATTAGTGGCTTTAAATGGCATCCTCTGATCTGAAATAATGCCTTTGGTTATTTTTTTTTAAAAAAAACTAAACTGGTAATCATTTCAGAAGTAATTATTTTTGTAGTGTGATTATTTCATACCACTTTTTCAAAAAAGGTACTTTTGAGTTCCTAAGTGTACCGCCAGGTAGCAGAGTAGTCAATGTGCCTGACAGTGAACCCAATGGTTGCGGGTTCGAATCCCGCTCAAGGCATGGATGCATCTCTCTGTGTTGTTCTCTGTTGTGTGATGTGTGAGTGTGGCCCACCCTATGAACGGGTATCTGTGGCAGTATGGCGTGAATAGTGCTTCTCGTCCCCGTGACTTATATTTACAGATGCCCACCGGGTAACGTACTCGGAACGCACGAACGTACTCGGAGCAGCACTTACGGCATCTTCCGAGGTAAAGAACGAAAGTTCAATGCCCGCCGTTTGAAAAAAAAACATCCTTAGTGTAACGCAAATTCCATGTCTGAGAAAAATGAGTTGATTAATAAATTTATTAATACATAATTTTGTAATAATAATTTCATTTAAAATTTTCTTTCAGAGATGCTCTCTAACTGCTTCATCAAGAAAAAATGGTTTTCTGCTGGTTCAGAGAAGAAACGACTCGTAGTAGATAGAAAAGAAGCTGAAGCGTTTTGCAAAACTAATGATATGCATTTGTACAACGTAAAATCTTTTAAGAAGTTTAAGCAAGATTTGAAAGCTCTTAAAAAGTGTGCACCATCAAAAAGTAAACAATATGAAAGTTTCATTTTTTGATTAAAATAAATGGTGAATTGTAGTTAATTTGATATTTGTTTTAGTTTTAAATTCTCTTTTAAAAATATAACTTAACTGTGGCGTAACTACCACTTCGATTATTAAGCATCAGTTCCCTAGTATGTAAGACATGCTAACTTGATTCAATCTAGAGGTACCTTTTGATAGATGAAGGTTGGCATTGTCGATGGCATCTCACTTGATATTTGTGACTGCCCCATCGCCCTCCTTGTGCTGTAGCTTCTCTGTCTCATTTATACACAACGGGATCGTGCACACACTCGACTGCTAATAGCAACACAGGAGTGACTACACACACAGCCATAAACTTAATACAACTCTCATCTAAAGCTCAAAACCCGATGACCTTAATCCAGCTCTCCTGGTTTTTCACAAATACAGCTACTTGTGGTATCCTTTCATCGAATTCTATCTCTGATAAAATTCTGGTGGGGGAGTATTATGGCGTAACTACCACTATGATTATTAAACATCAATTCACTAGTATATAGGACATGCTAACTTGATTCAGTTTCTTGTTCTGTTTTGTAACAGCTGATCCCTTAACACCTTATGACCTGTTTCCACTAGGGGAAGATAATCTGTAGATTTCCAACAATCTAGATCATACCAAATCCGAGCGTTTCCACTTATGCACTCTTGAAACTGGATTAAACTTGAGATCGCATCTGGTACCAAGATTACCTAAGTCAACTATATTGATTAAAGTAAGTTAAAAGCTTGCAACAGCTGCAGCAAAAAGGATTGCAAACCAAAACTGGAATCCCACTTTGCGTCATTCGACCACCACTACATTTTGATTTGTTCTATAGTAATACTAAATTTTCTCTCCGTCGTTCATTATTCAATATTTTAATGCATATTATTAAAAATAACGTTATAACGATGTTGCGTAATCCTCCCAAGTAATTGGACAAACTTGATCTCAGGACGAATCTTTCATAAAATCGTTCATCTTTAGGAATAATTAGTTTTTTAATATTCTCTTTCGTATAGTATAATCATAGTAAATTACCTACCATTCATTCTGTGATTTTTTTTCAAGCTCATTATTTTAGCGTTTTTTACTTAAGGTTTTTTTTGTTAACACATGCACTAGCACATGCGCAGTTACTTGAAATTCAAAAATCTTACATACGAGATGCAAATTGGAATGATAAGTAAAGCAACGAAATATTTTAGAGAAATTTCGCATCCGCACACTTCAGTACGTAAGTTTTGAAGTAACTGCGTATGCACACCTGAGAAACGCTTGCGCCAGTGTAGGTTAACATTATAGTTGACAGTAATTTGCAACGATTTCATTATAAGCACTGTTAGAATTTTCATTCTGAAATTACGGGAATTCGTCTGCCCATCTGATTAACCATAAGGCTTAGAACATTATTTTATCTTTACAGTTTTGAAAACTTTTACCTTTGGTACGGTAAAAAAACTGTGAATGTTAAATTTTTACGGTTTTGTAACCATTTACGACTAGCATAGTTTCTAATCCATAAAAATCAAACTTAAATACGCATGAAACTCGTGATACATCAGAGGAATATAAGAAACATTGTAGTATCAATGTTGGGATTCGAACCCATATTCATTCAAAATATTGACCAATTAGCCATCTCTGCTACTGTATGTACCCAGATGCAGGGCACAAAATGGATACAAATGGTTGGCTCGGATAGATTTTTGGTTATTCAACCGTATTAAATTAAAGCAGTTGATGAACGGCTTTTCCCACAGTTAATAGTTTAAATATCATTTTTTTTTATGTTTATTAAAATGTTTTGGTTGAATATTGTAAAATAACAATTAAATTAATTGCTATATATATCCATTTTTGCGGAGAAACTTTTAACAGAGTGAAAGAGTATTACTTTTTATATTACTTTTATAATAATTCAATAGTTTTATTATTTCCTGTGAAATATCTTTTCAAATACATGCGAATATCCTTCGCAAGTAGTCGAATAAGCATCACCCGAATAAGGGTGACGAGGCCCGATCAGAAACTTTGCTGTCACCCGAATATGGGTGACGTGGCAATCAACGTGTTAAACGTATAAGGGATGTTCATGGTTCTGATATATATTTTTCACATTTTGTTTGTGGCAAAAATAATTCTAAATAAGATTCTTCAAAACTCGAAATAATATATTAAAGCACAAAATCGACTACCTCTAGAAAGTATCATTCTTAAAAGTTATAAAAAAAAATTGACTGATTTAAAATTAATTCAATATTTTGCTTTAAATCAAAATGTTTCCCTTCATTTAAACTAGATTTTTTTTTATTGTACAGGCAAAAATATTAAAGCAAGTTCATATATGTACCAAATTACAAGGGATAATTGGATGTATTATATGCTTTCTACTGCCTATCCGGTAGAAGTATACGAAGGGACCCAGAAAGATTTAGAGAAATATGATTTGAAGAAATACAATTTGTCTTCAAATCGATTCAATTTCATCCTAATCCTGTTCGTGAAAAGTGAATCTTTGTTTCTGGTCCATGATTCAGCTGTGAGAGCACCTTACTTCTGCGTGAAAAATTCAAGACCTGCCTTAACACCAGACTGGGTTTTTGCTACTACCACCACACCAAGGTGAGTCATGGAAATTTGTAGGTAAATCAAATGTGGACGAGATATTTTTAAAAAAATCTGAAGGGCGAGGTAGGGTTGATTTTAAAGCGAATTGTGGAGTCAATTCGGGTATAGTGAAATATTAAATTGAGAAATACGTTGGGTATTCATCAAAAGTATGGTATGTATGGTGAAAGTATTTTCAGTGTGCCATTTTATGGTGAAGGATATTATTTCCAGTGTGGATGGAGGTGTTAGGGTATAGTGGGCCAGTTGAAGAATACTGATAAATTGAAGATTGTGATGATAAACAGAAGATGATGAATAGAATACTCGAACCGGATCAGAATTAATAAAAAAGCTTTTATCTAGTAGTATATTTGCAGAGCTCGAGTTACAAAATATAAATACCATTCATAAGAATTTCAGTTGAATAAGTTTTGCATAATAATATATTTATAAGGACAGGCCATGGGAGACAAATCCCCATGACCTACCTATTCAAGAGCCAAATTAAAAAGTAAGTAATTTGTTCCCAACGGACACAGAAGCATGGGTAGGAGATCCAAAATTGGCGATTTATTAAAATATAACATAGTCAAAACAAAGCCAACCAGCATTATCAATATAGAGTTAAAATAATACCTTGGCGATCACGAGTCGCCAACAAATTTATGAGAATTATTACAACCATGCAACCGAAACATTTAGCAGTTGGAAATTTTAGAATAAAAAGTTATAAATAGATTTTTGTTTTCGATTAGAGGCGACAGTGAATTTATAAGAGTGCATTATTAATGAAATAAAAAAAGTATCCGTTACATTGATCTAGAAGAGAAGAAATAAATATTTTGTGTTCATTTTAAAAGATTAAGTCTTTGATTTATTTTAAAAGTAATTCTATTAATAAAAATAAGCTTAAGTAATAAGAGATATTTTAAAGGATTGCAAATAAATATGTGATGCCAATTGTGGCATCACAGTATGTACCAAGTAAAAATTGGTTGCAATTAAATTTAAAATATTTAACAATACTCCCAAATCCCCAGCAACACATACACATTCAGCAAGAATAGAAATATAAAGTGTGTCTAGAAATAAGAAGTTAATTTGTTTTGTATAATTTTGATGTTGATTAATTCATCTATTATAAAACACTACCATTTAATGAATTTGACCATGTGGCAGAACATTAGTATCAAGTTAAGTAAAGAAATTATAAATAATAAATCAAACAATTTAGAGTGGTCACTAAAATTCACAATTATAAATCGTCGGTGAGCTTTTAAATCTGGACATTGCTCGAAATATGTGTTTTTGAAAATGGACATAGCCCAAAATGTGTGTTTACGAAACTGGACGAAGTTCAAAATGTGTGTTTAAAAAATGGACACAGCAAAATTTTGTGGGTGAGGTTTTTAAATTTTAAGTTTGAGTATGAATAAATTGTCAACTAAGATTTAAATACTAAATCTTTATAATATTAGACTACTATTACTTATAAACATAAATATTGAGTAATTTAAAATAATTTATCTTTATTAAACAGTATAAAAAATAAAAAGAAACAGGATACCGTAAGTACTTTTGATATAATAATAGGATTTTAAAGGACTATGATCCTGAAAACAGAGTTGTTTAAGTAATAATTTATGTTAATTGATTACAGTAATAAATGCCCTCGAAATCATGAATGCAACTTAAAACAATTTTGATTACAACTGTAATAGAGATAACGCTAATAACTTGCAATAACTAATTACTTGTAACATAGTTGCAACTTCGCATAATTTTGATTACTATTGTAACCGTGATTATACTAATAATTTACAATAACTAATTACTTGTAACATGATTATTTCATAAAATAATATTCACCCTGTTCCCCCCGCCTATGCATAATTAATAGCAAAAAACAATCAAAATGACCCCCAATGGAGCTTCTAGTGTTAATATTATTGCTTTTAAACAAGCACTCAAATATCGGTCTGATTTCAAGAGTTCAGTCATATTTTTGTCAGTTGTACTCGTTGATGGCTTTCCAAAATACGCATCAAAATTGCTTATTGCCACTCGTACTCATGATGTTCCAAAGAATGAATAATAGACGAAAGACTATTATGCTAAGAGATTCAAAACATAAGAAGAGAGAGGGGATCTGGAGCGGGTAATTTCCAAAAAATCGCTCAAGAATCGAAAACTTTAATCAGCCGTATCAACAACATGGCATTTATGTTTCTGAAGGAAAAAAAAACTTTTCAAGACTTTCTAAACAACCTTTAAACTCATTTGAGAGATTACGTTTATGAAGATCAGAATACTATACACCTGTTTTATCTTATATTCTGCAAGTTGTACTGGATTACTCACTGCTTACTAAAGCGTTGAGTAATCCAGTACTTACTCTCGACGGTTAATCTTTTTAAGAGTTACTTTTAAAAAAATGAATATCATGAGGGTTACCGGTGACCGGGGCTGAATTTGTTCGTAGCGCCATGAGGGTCACTAGTGACCAGTACTGAGCTTGCTCGTAGTGCCATGGGGGTCACCGGAGGGGGACCAAGAATATTAGAAACACATAATTCATGTAAATTTTTAATGCTTTTGATTTTTTTATATTATTATCGTTACTAAAATGGTTTGAAGAAAATAATGCAATACATACTGAGAAAATCCTTTTGGCCAGACGGGAAAGCCATGTAAAATTAGCGTGGCATTCAACTTGTTAAAACCATAAATATTATCGAACACTATACATTTGTGAACGTCATGAGCATCAGCGACCAAAATACATATTAATTATCAAAAGTATATATACATTATGCGATCGTAGTGCATATACAGCGATCATAGTACATCACAAGGCACGGTTCCCCTAGATCACTGAAGTTAAGCATTTTTTTTCAATATTCATTACTTTGATCATCCATCTATACCATAAAGTGATCACTACCATAAGTGGATCACTACCATAAAGTGATCGACTTCACGCGAAGGTCATCTGCAATCTCAAAATGATGCCACGTATTTGGATCGTTCCACAGAGGACTAATCTTAAATAAGTACTAGATCACTGAAGTCAAGCATCACTGGCAGCGGTCAGTGAACGGGTGAGTGATCGCTAAGATCAGCATCAGGAGGGACCGAGGGGTCACGGTATCGGTCCTCGTTAAACTGTTCTACCGTAAGGTTCTCGACTTCGCGCCCAGATCAGGCTACTAAAGCGGGGGAGCCAGCTCTTCTACAGAGTTTAAAAACTGTCTTAGGATCATCAAAAGAAAATGTTTTCGGTATTAAGGTTATTTTACAGACGAATACACAGATTTGTCTAGCCTTTTTAAATTTTAAGAATTTAACAAAAGCTTTTGAGATGTTGCACAAAATTGGAATATTAAATAATTGGTTATAAATACAGCACGGAAATTAAATTTAAAGGGGATGCCATTTTTTAGCATAAGAAATACGAACACCTGAATTGATGTCTGTAAAAAAGAGAATTGTTAACGCAACATTTAACGTAAATTTATTTTTATAACAGTAACAGAGTGCAAGTCTTGCTAACGGGCAATTAGACATAAAAAAATTGAAATAGATACCGTACCATTAGTTTTATTGTTGTATTTAAAAAAAGTTATAGATATGTTAACACTTTTGTATGTGTTTTAAATATAGAGATGGAACTGTGCAAGATACAACACTCAGCACAGACTTTACTGAAACTCTGCCTGATACTACTACTGTCGATACTGCTACTGACTTTGATGGTAATTCAAAAGTTGCATATCTCAGCACAAATTTTGAATGTGTGCCAAAGGTCCTAGTCATAAATTTTGTGATCAAAATTATTTACGATCAAATTAAAGAAATTATACACTGGTTATTATGTCAATACACAATTGGGTACTCGCAACTGCAGAAGAAGACGATCACTGATACACAGACACGTGACGTATGACTTTAGTGCCATCTAATTGGTTTTTTTATGTAACCGTCGTTGAACAGCTGACCCAATTTTTGGGTTTATGACTGCCAATGTCCAACTCCATAGCCTTGTAATTTTGAACCCAATCCAGAAGACAAGGACACTCCTGTATCAAGTATTGGGAGAAAGTTGCTATCGTGGAGGACTCTTTGATGGAACTAACTCGCATTTGCGTTACATGGAGAGGTAGACCACGAGAACCTCCCACGGTTAGCCTGACGGCAATGGAACTCTAACCCATGATCCGTCTACCACTGAGCATATTTCGCGTCAGCACTGTGATCGGTACAAGCCGGATGCCGCATCCGTATCATCCAGCGATCGCCGGGATCGAACCCCGGTTCACCTCATTGGAAGGCGAACGCTCTATCCCCTGAGCCATCGCGACGCCATCTGATTTTTTATAAACAAGATGGAGTCTTGAAGTCGAACTACGTTTCTCCACATAAGTTCGAATCTAAATTAACGTGAAGTTGATTAAATACAACGCCGTATCGCATATCAAATTTGTTAAAATGTAATTCTTTCTCGCTAACGCCTTTCATTTAACTTAGATTTAATATTTATGTATTTTATTGCAACCGAGATATATTTTTGTTTTGTGTACCTGGAAACTTCGATGTATAATTAGTTTGTTTACGTTCTGCATGCCTTCGTATCTGTCTTTGTGTTAAGTAAAAAAATGTATAGTGAAAGAATTTAAATCTTTGTGAAAGAACACGCCATTTCAATCATAAGAGATAAGCTGGAGCTGACGCCATAGATCACATGTGTGGACATCTATGATCTTCTTCTTTTTGAAATGCAAGTACCCAATTAAAATCATTGGGAAAGAATCTTTGTAAAAGAATATAGTATGTGCCACTAAGGAAAATTGTTGACAGCTTTGCTTACTGGAAATGGAATGGAAAGATCTTTGGAATAGTAGCTATATTTTTCCCCTTTGCACAGACTCTACAGTTCAGACCTTACCAATCAGTTAGCTTTAATGAGTCAGAATACCCTAAAATCTCTTCAGTCATATTAATGACTTTTATTTCAAATCTATTCCACCTTTCACCGATACTGAGATCTTTATCATTTCAAAACTTTTTCCAATTTTTCAAAAAAAAAATTTCTTATTCGATCGTATTTCATTTTTTGGATTGCATACCTCGACGTTTTCAACTTTTGATAACTTTACATTCACTTTAATGAGCTGTTTATACTTAATTCTCACCAAATAATGATCCAGATCGTAGTCAGTCCTTTTAAAACTGCGCGCCAGCTATTTCTGAATTATGTCGATTATTGATTATAACAGACATCGAAGCTTTAAATGGTAATTTACCAAATGCTCCTTACTGTAGACATGGGCTTCGATAATTATTTGTATAATATACGTTTGGAAACATTCTGAAACCAGTTTAAGCCTTACAATTTAAAAAATGCGTTATGATACGTATACCATTTAAATTCAATATTCCTCTTTGCAAACTGACTATACCGAAATCATAATTTGCCATGCGTCTCACTCGTCTTGTTGTTTTTTTTTTATCATTAATTCCAACTTTGGTGGGAAAAGGTAAATTACTGAATCGATGTGACTCTATATTCTTGTTTAAAGACACATTGTGCTACGATAAAATAAATAAATAAAGTAGTGAATTAAAAGAATCGCTTTCATTATAAATCACGAATTTCAAATCCATGGCGAAAATGATCGCATCATTTTAAAAAGATTACTATAAATAAATCGGCAAAGAGGTCTTAAGTTTCGTTGATATTTTTGACGGTGGTAAATTATTTTCATTGATAAAATGTTGTGAAAACCAATGGGATACCCGCAAAAGATGTAATGTGGGTTCTGATTGGTGGTTGAAACGTGATATTTGTTTACGTTAGCAACTGTTCGAAAGACCTTTTCATTTTATTTCGAGTACGCTGAGACCATTAAGTATCAATTCTCCTTAGTGACACATTCTATATACTTTTACAAAGATTGTTTCACATAGATTTTAATTGGGTACTTGCAACTACGGAAGAAAACGATCACTGATACACAGACACGCTATTTATGACATCAGAGCCAGTATATCATTTATAAACAAGATGGTGCGTTTAAATCGAACTAAGTTTCTCCACATAAGTTGGAATGTTAATTAACGTGAAGTTAATTAAATACAACTCCGTACAACGCATCAAATTTGCTGAAATGTAATTCCTTTTGTATACGTCATTTAACTTTATTTGCTTGTTTATTTTACAATAACTGTGATGCATTTTTGTTTTGTGTGCCTGGCAACTTCGATGCATGATTAGGTTTGTATTCTACAAGACTTCAAGCCTGCCTTTGTGTTTAGTAAGAAATATATAGTAAGAGACAGGAAATTTTCGAGAAAGAATATAGAATGTGTCGCTTCAGAGAATTGATTCTTCACTGGCTTAGATTACTCTAAATAGAATTGAAAAAGCAGATGGAAATATAAACAAATCTGACGTTCCAACCAACCAATCAGGATCGAGATACCCACTCCACGTCACATACAGGCATTCTTTTACATGCACACAGAATGACGTCACTCACACTATCTGTAAAATAAAAATATATATGTTGCCAACACACGACCGAATTCTGTTAATTAAATTTGCTCATATGAGTAACATACCACTTCAACACTTTTTACATACTAAGCTCAGAGCAAATGCTATGTATCTGAGAAAAATGAGTTAATTAAATAATTTATTCCTATTATTAGGGAGTCTCTCTAACTGTATCTTCAAGAAACCATGGATTCCACCTGGCGATCTTTCAAAACAACAAATGAGAGGTGAAGGAGATGCCGAGACTTTTTGCAAAACTCATAATATGTATTTGTACAACCTAAAATCTTTTAAAGAGCTTAAGGAAGATTTGCAAGCACTTAAAATGTGCACTATATCAAAAAGTAAGCACTTTGATTTCTATAAATAGGAAGATTCAGTGATTTTGAGTTTTAAATACTTTTTAAAATTTAACTTGATCCTTGTTTATTTACCTTTTTTGGGAGGGGTGATTAAACAACTAAAAAAAAACTTTACAATCTGTGCTTAAATTCAGAAAAGAGAAATGTCATTGTCAATTGAATTGAAATAATAGAGAATTTTAAGAGAGATTTTGCAAAGTCCTGCACGAAGGTAAATTTCTCCCAGTACTTGATCCAGGAGTTCCCATTTCTTCTGGATTGGNTTAAATATATGGTAGTAAGAACTATAATTTTGTAACGTAAAATTTTCGGTAAAACGCTAGCATGTGAACTGAAAACATATCAAATACAATAGTTTAAAAGACCGTCGCCAATAGCCCATTGTGCAGCTCTAGTGCGACGTAAATGAACAACAACAAATCTGGATTGGGTTCGAAATTACAAGGTTACGTAGTTGAAAATTAGCAGTCGTAAACCCAAAAACTGGGTCGGCTGTTCAACGACGGTTATAAAATACGATAAAATATAGGGAAGAAAGGGCTATTAAGTACACTTTTTATACATTTTCCAAAAAAGTACAATAATCATTATTTTGAGCACATTTAGTATTTGTTTTGTTAAAAATTTGAACGGCGATCTTTATTTTGAATGAAAAAGCTAATTTAGAAACATATCTTATTTGGTAAACTTTATTTTAAGAAAAACAAACATGTTTCTGTCCTTGCTAGGCTATGGCACGTGACTACTGTAGACTAAAAACGTAAATAAAATAGCAACACGCCGCCATTTTTGTGACTGCAACTCTTTTGTGACCAGGGATCGAAAAACTGACCGTCCACCCGCCATCTCGACGGTCAAAAATTACCCGTGGGCAACGAATTTCTCGAATCCGACGTCCGAGCGGCCGGCCATTTTTCTGTTCGTGATACATTTTCATTTTTTGTTATCCTACAAGAGTCTTGCGCCTCACTTCTAAAATGACCCTCTAATCTAGAAATCCCGTTAATTCCTTTGTTAGACCAAATGCGCATGCTCACGTAATCGGTAAACAAAAGAGAAGTTGCTCTGTGCATTTGACTTCTAACGAAGGAATTAACAATTCCTCTGATCACGTACCGCCCAGCTCGTGACATCACTGTTGACTTCTCCTTGCTGCCTCCAATCAGGGCCCTCAAATCCTGGGGTGCTGTTCCTCACCTTACTCCTCTGAGTTACTGTCACTCGTCCACTCGAATGTTCTTGTCTCCTTTCCCTACTTCTGAAAAAGCGAAAACGAATGCGGCCCGATTCTGCTTGCGTTACCGTTCTCGGCATATTTACGGCAAAAAGATGGAATGGCAGCAAAGCATTATTTTATTTTTTAACCGTCGTTGAACAGCCGACCCAATTTCATGGGCTTACGACTACTAATGTTCAACTCCGTAGCCTTGTAATTTTGAGTCAATCCAGAAGACAAGGAAACTCCTGGATCAGTACCCCCAGAGATCTTGATTTGTTATGTGAACATGGAGGACTTTGAGACTCGACAGATTTAACGTGCATCAGTCACCATTTACTACACGGGGAGTCTTCGGCTGGCGAGGATCGAACCCCCGACCTCTTGGACATGGGCCCAGCGTCCTACCGACCAGGCTATCCCGGCCCAACAGCAAAGCATTAGCAATTATTTTGGTAGAGGAATCGCAATTTATATAAATGTTTGTAATAAATAAGAGAAAATTATATTTTTATTTATTTAGAAGTTACGGGTTAGTTTCAAAGGAGGACGGGTACATTGTTGGACAAACCGTCTTCGGGGACGGGTAAAGCTTCTGAGTTTTTTCGAGCCCTGCTTCTGACCTCAACTTTCAATGTTCGGAGTTTCTATTCTTAAAGGCCACTTTTTATTGATTCTTATTTTCATATTCTTGAAAATAACTTAAATATTTACGATTTATTCTTTCAATTATTTTTTTCTCTCTGAAATTACATGTTTTATTTTTATTCTATTCAGTGAAGATAAAACCTTATCTGTGAATAAAATCTCTCTCATTTCTTCTTTCATAATCTGCTTCGTAACCTTTTTTTTCTAAACGCTTTGAAATATTTTGAAATCGGGTTTTTCATCGGGTTTCAGATAAATCATTACGGACATTATAATAGATTTTCAAAGAAAAAGTTTTTTTCCCCAATAGTTCAAATCTTTTTTTACTGAATCAATAACAATTGTTACTATGTTTTTTTAATAATAAAAATTTGCTAAGAATTTAAGTACAATTAATTTAATTTAAAAGGAAATCTCAAATAAAATTTTACATGCAAATAACAAAATTGAAAAATTTTTGGAATCGCTGTATAATTTCCAAAAAACTAAATTAAATAAAATGTGTGTTTGTCAATTAAAATATAAAACATATTAAAAACATTAAACCAATAAACTCATATAAATAAATTAACATTTTTGAAAAAATTTCACATTTTTTCGAAACACAATAATTTGTCTTAAATTGTATTATCATAGTATCGGTATCACAAAAATAATAGTTAAAGCTATTTAACTCTTATTTTTTATTTGATATTTGTTTCTCTGATATACTGATATTTGTTTGGTATACTAGATTCACTATGAATGAGATATACTATTTGAGTATTTATAATATCGTGTGGTAAATATTTTATTTTAATAAATAATTCGTGATATTTCAAAAGAAAATTTATTTCATCAATTGGATAAAGTAAAACAATCAACCTGTCAGGTATATAAAATAAAAAAATTTATACATGATTTATTGAGTCAGTGTAAAGAGGCTTAAATTGTATTCAATTTGATTATTTAATAGTTTTATATTATATTAATGAGTAATATCGTTAATAACATTTCTTTAAAGCGGAAATTACTTGTCATAATGGTTTGCTTATTGAAATAGACACATTATTATTTAATAAAATTAAATAAAGAAATTCAAATTTTCAATCTAGGCATTTCTAGATACATTTCCTTAAAACTAAAAAAAAAAATCAACAAAACCAAACAAAATAAGGAATGATTTAAAATATAATGGGTTATTTATTAATTTTAACTTCTTATTATAAAATTTTACCGTACTTAGCATCGTTTGGAGTCCTTTTATCTCTGCCAATTCTATGCAGCCATACTTTCCATTGTAATCTCCAACAGGCAAGTAGTCTAATTTAAAGCTTAACTATGACTTATTAGAGCTTCCAAATACTCAACAAAATGCATCATTATTTTAAAAGTTCGAAACAAATAAAGAACAAAGGAAAGCAATAATAGAAATAACAGATCCAGTCACCGTTCAAACTAGTCAACAAAATGGTAACTGTTTACCCATGTGATCGGTGACAGCCAATCAAAATCGAAAGCGGCACAAAAGTCGCTAGGAAAAGAACGACGCTACTTAAACAAGGTAATGTAGGGCTTTACTGTAGACACGTCATGAGGACAAAATATTAAATTAAATAAGTAATCGTTAAAACTTTTTATTTTGTTTAAATTTAAAACTTAATAAATCCATATTTGTCTTCAATAGTTATTGCAAATGGTATGATTTTTGATTTGATAAACCCAAAGATTTCTTACTTTCACTTAATGGAATCCATTTTTACCCCATCTATACAGTATAATGAATATTTTAAGTAAATTCAAAATATTACATTCCACTTAAACTAAATTTTTTTATTCAGCAGGCAAAACTAAACCAGCGAATTCATATATGTACCTTATTAAAGAAAGATGGAATTACATATATGCTACAGATTATCCGGTTGAAGCATACGAAGGGACTAGTAAAGATCTACGAAGATATGATTTGCAGAAATACAATTTGAGCTTAGATTTTTACAATTCCATATTAATCCTGTTCGTGAAAAATGAATCGTTGATTTTTTCTCAGAATTCATTTGCAAAAATGCCTTACTTTTGCGTAAAAGACTCAAGGCCTGCCCTGACGCCTAACTGGGTTTTTGTTACTACCACTACGCCAAGGTGAGTGATGGAAATCTGAAGATTTATTAACTATGGACAAGAAATTTTTAAAAAAAAAATACTCTAGAGGATGAGTTGTTGTTGTTCTTTATGCCACTTACTAATACCAGCAAGCCAGCTTGAAACCAAGAGAATTTTAAATATTTCCCCCCGCAAGATATTTCTTAAGAAAGTCCAAAAAAATATTAAAAAATGAAAGTGTCTCTTCCATTATATTGTAGGATAATATATATATATATATAATAAATAAGTAAATACAAGAAAACACGAAGAAAGTTAAGAAAAACAATAAGTTTCATTTATTGCGCTTAAGCTGCAAGTAAACAGAACTCATTAGATAAGTTCAAAATGAAGAATAAAACAAAGAAAAATTATAGACATATAAAAAAAAGGGGGGGGATAATAAGTAAAAAAATAACAAACAACAGTT
>NC_092213.1:10368824-10371502 GCF_043381705.1 Parasteatoda tepidariorum
GAAATAATCTTTGTAAAAGAATATAGAACGTGTCACTAAAGAGAATTGATCTTGGCGGACTTAGCTTAATCAAAATAGAATGAAAGGGTCCTTCGAACAGATGCTAATGTAAGCAAATATCTCGTTTCAACCACCAATCAGGACCCACATTACATCTTTTGCGGGTATCCCATTGGTTTTCACAACATTTTATCAATGAAACTAATTTACCACCGTCAAAAATATCAACGAAACTTAAGACCTCTTATATATATATCCCTTAAAATTCCCTATTATTTCAACTTAATTGGCAATGACATTTCTCTTTTCTGAATTTAAGCACAAATTGTAAAATTTCCTGTAGTTGTTTAGTCGCCCCTTACAAAAGGTAAAAAAAACAAGGGCCAAGTTAGATTTTATAACGGATTTAAAACTCAAACAAAGATCAAATTTACTAAATCTTGCTTTTTATACAAATCATAGAGTGTTGCTTACTTTTTGATGGTGTACACATTTTAAGAGCTTGCAAATCTTCCTTAAGCTCTTTAAAAGACTTTACGTTGTACAAATACATATTATAAGTTTTGCAAAACAACTCGGCGTCTCCTTCACCTCTCAGTTGTTGCTTTGAAAGATCGCCAGGAGGAATCTATTGTTCCTTGAAGATACAGTTAGATAGACTGCCTAAAAATACGAATAAATTATTTAATTAACATTTTTCTCAGATACTGCTGCTCTGCATCTGCTCTGCACTTAGTAGGTAAAAATTGTTGAAGTGGTATGTTACTCATATGAGCATATTTAATAATAGAATTCGGTCGTGCATTGGCAACATATATATTATTATTTTACAGATAGTGTGAGTGACGTCATTCTGTGTGCATGTAAAAGAATGCCTGCATGTGGCGTGGAGTGGGTATCTCGATCCTGATTGGTTGTTGGAACGTCGGATTTGTTTACATTAACATCTGCTTTTTCAATTCTATTTAGAGTAATCTAAGCCAGTGAAGAATCAATTCTCTGAAGCGATACATTCTATATTCTTTCACGAAGATTTCATGTCTCTTACTACAAGGGGTGATCAAATGAAAAGGTACGGAGCGACACGGTGGGTACAAATGTAGACTTTATTCGAAATATACACCATAGGCCTGTTCACAACGATCCCACTGATGAACAAGCCGCAGGATTCCTTGTTCCAGAATTCCTGTGGCCGTGACTAGACCCAGTCTTTCACAATGTCTTTGAGCACGTCGCCCGAGTTGAAGCCCTTCCCTTTTAGGTGTTTCTTCAGTGGACCAAACACATGGAAATCGCAAGGCGTCATGTCCGGACTGTAGGGTGGATGGTCCAACGTTTCCCATTCGAACTTGGCTAGTTCCATGTGTGTGACTCTGGAGACGTGTGGACGCGCGTTAACATGGAACATTATCACACCCTCCGTGAGCAGCCTCGGTCTTTTGTTCTTGATGAACCTGCGTAGGCGTCGGAGTGTCTCACAGTATACATAGTAGTTAATGGTTTTCCTGTGCTCGAGTCTCTGTTCCTCATACGGGCTTCCGCATCATTTGGACGCCCCTTTTGATAAGAGTCTCTGCTCTCTCTTGCGCATGCGGGCGCCTGCACATGCTCCGATCCCAGTCAGAGACTCCAATCGCATCCCGAGATGTCTCGCTACGTTCTCCCATGGCGGAACTATGCAAATATTTAACTGTTACCTTTTTAATTCGTTTCGTACCTTTTCATTTGATCACTCCTTGTATATATTTCTTACTTAACACAAAGGCAGGCATGAAGTCTTGTAGATTGCAAACATAATCATGCATCGAAGTTGCTAGGTGCACGAAACAAAAATATATCACGTTTACTTAACACACACAAGCAAATATTAAATATAAATTAAGTGAAAGTCGTAGACGAGAAAAATTTATGTTTTAATAATTTCGATGTGTGATACGACATTTTTCTAAGTTACTTCACATTAATTATCATTCCAACTTATGTGAAGAAACCCAGCTGGACTTAACCACGCCATCTTGTTTATAAATGATCAGTTGACTCTAAGGGCATAGGTCCCATGTTTGTAAAACCTTGATTGTCTTCTTGAGTTAAAAGTACCCAATCGAAATCTTTGTGAAATAATCTTTGTAAAAGAATATAGAACGTGTCACTAAAGAGAATTGATCTTGGCGGACTTAGCTTAATCAAAATAGAATGAAAGGGTCCTTCGAACAGATGCTAATGTAAGCAAATATCTCGTTTCAACCACCAATCAGGACCCACATTACATCTTTTGCGGGTATCCCATTGGTTTTCACAACATTTTATCAATGAAAATAATTTACCACCGTCAAAAATATCAACGAAACTTAAGACCTCTTTGCCGATTTATTTATAGTAATCTTTTTAAAATGATGCGATCATTTTCGCCATGGATTTGAAATTCGTGATTTATAATGAAAGCGATTCTTTTAATTCACTACTTTATTTATTTATTTTATCGTAGCACAATGTGTCTTTAAACAAGAATATAGAGTCACATCGATTCAGTAATTTACCTTTTCCCACCAAAGTTGGAATTAATGATAAAAAAAAAACAACAAGACGAGTGAGACGCATGGCAAATTATGATTTCGGTATAGTCAGTTTGCAAAGAGGAATATTGAATTTAAATGGTATACGTATCATAACGCATTTTT
>NC_092213.1:10372002-10393039 GCF_043381705.1 Parasteatoda tepidariorum
AAAGAGCAAGAGTAAATAAATATATGAGAAAAACAGGTTTTACATAGGATAGAACTCAAATCAAAACTAACAGTATTGGCAAAGGATAGAAAATTGGATAGAAATGCCCTTATTTTGAGAAATGTTTTCTTAATTTTTAAACATTATTTTAAATTTTAAATTTGAAGACCCCAGACTTAAAACTAAAAATTTAAATTATTCCAATTAAAATATATAAACAACTAATTAAAATCAACTACGTTTTAGTTTTTAATTAATTAATTAAAATTAGAATTGTAATAATAATTTAAATAATTAAATTAATTAAAGTTAACCTTTTAAAAATAATTTAATTAATTTAGATATTAAGATTAATCTGACTAATTAAAATATAAATTTTTTTTAAAAAAATGTCTCACAAACAATCAAATACTTAAAAATTGCACACAAAAAAATTGTCAGTGAAATGGAGAAATAGTTGAAGGGAGTATAAAAAGTTATAAGTGACAAAAATCTGTAATAATAAACAAGTACAATAAATGAATCAAAATAAATAAATAATGCAAAGTATATAGGAAATTTATATATTATTTTGGACCGAAAAAAATATAATTTATGATGAATTAATTTATTTTTGTTTCAAATGGAAGAAAAACTGGTAGCGAAAGTTTTTTATTAAAGTTGCTTACTTTTGAAAAGAAAACACTCTTCAATTCCTCTCAAATCTATTTTGAATTGTTCCACTGACAAAGGTTTGTAGAATTCCAAACCAGCGGATTCACATATGTCTTTAGCCCCTGTTATGTTGAGCATCAAGCACAAACCGATTTCATCGTTGATTGGACAGTATGGTATCCATTTACCGTTGATGAGACAGTTATTATCCTTCTCTGAAAATAAATTGAAATGCCGGGTGTCTAAGAAGTCACGCAGGAAGTAATTTTAGAGAAAACCGAAAGCAAAAAACAAAAACAAACAAAAAATATCCGACAAAATACCGTTGGAGTCAGTGGAATAACTTGTTTCTGGTACAGTTTCACTTTCGAGCGTTGACTCTTCAGCAGTTTCATCATCATTCCTGAAATTACGTAGAATAGAAATGAACTGAGCCCAAATACAAAGAAAGCATTTCAAACGTCTCTTTGTTCTAGTATTTATCAATCAACCACACAAATTCGATTTTTTTTTACCCAACAACAAAGGAGGAAAGAATACCTTGATAAATTTTGATCTAATGATCTGATTTTCACATTTTCAGTCTTAATAGGTCAAGGGCCTACTTATTCATATACAAAATATTTTGTACCAGTGATGAAATGGCAACTCTCAATATTTTGGTCCTGCAGTGGACTGATAATAAAGGCACGGTTCCCAGTAGAACTCCGAAGTCAAGCATCATTGGTTGCGGTCAGCAAGCCGGTGGGTGACCACTTTGATCAGCCTGTGTAGACACCGAGGGGGCGAGGTATAGGTCCTCGTTAAACTGTTCTAAAGTAAAGTGATCAGCTCCATTTTTTTCAAATTAAAAAGTACCAAAATATATTTTTCTTGTAATTAGAGTGTCAGTAAAATATGTATAAAAGAGACACCGGTGTCCCATCTTACCCAAGGGGATAAATATTGCTTTAATCAATGGGGTGAAGTGGATAAACAAGAAAGAATTTTTTAAAGAAGTCTCTGAAACCAAATCATTAACTTAATTCTACTGAAATTTTGATGGATTTTATGTACATTATATTCATATATATTAAATATAAAGCATATATTTATCTATTTTTTATTGTTCTTACAGTAATGTATTCAAAAGACCATGTTTTAATACCCCAGAGTGGGGTTAAGTGGGTAAAGTTCTAAAATTAGCATAAATTGCACTAAAAACTCAAAGTACGCATTGTTTTAGGAGTAAAAATGCTCTTAAATTTATCAATCATGATTGTGTTTAAAAAAAATGAATACTAATTTTTTGTATTATTCAATTAAAGAGTTAATGTCCCATGCCTATCAAAATTAGGTTTTATTTCGGATGCAGTATATTTTGCTTAACTCTTCATAATTTCTTCAAAAAATGCCATAAAAAACAGTAATAGTTTTCGGTAATATAAATTAGGTTTGGTATTAGACTTAATAATATAAATTGAAATATAAATTAGAGTGCAAAAATTAATATCCATAGTGGTAATTTAAAGTTATTTTATTATTTATAGATGAAGACTACCATATGAAGGCGGAAAGTTTCGTGATCTATATTTTTAAAATATGCTCCCTAGTTTGGACCATTATGCTATCTCGGTAATTTTAATTGTATAATAAGTCTGTAATATTGTCATTCCTCCCCATTGAAAAATAAAATTTAAAAACGTTTTTTGTTTTCACTGTTAAAATTATCATGTAGGGCTATAATCTAACTTAACTATTTCCTTACAAGACAGAGCATTAGATACTTACTCAAGCTAACACAAACATAAACAAATATCCCTATCATACAACACTTAGCTATTCCAAAGCATGTGCCCACTTAAACTACCTCAGAAACACTTCATAATAAATAGAATTTTAAAATTTATTCATACATTTATATGTAAATCTGTGCTTTAGATGTCCTTCTACCAGCTTGGGGTAGACTATACTTGAGGGTGCCCCCGCCAAGTTGTGATCGCGATTGATCGCCAAGCTGGGCGATGTTGAAAACCAATCATGATTCTGATTGGTTTAGATTTTAATCGTGATTCTGATTAGTTTAGAATTTAGCGTTGTTTTTAAATGAAATTTTCAAATGTAATTTCAGAGATCCGTTAGTTCTAGTTTGGATATCGGCTGGTGAGGTTATTTTTGCTTCTAGTACTAAAAATGAATACTGTCAATAAGATAAATCTTACGTTTTTGTACGATTTTAATAACAATGAAAAAAAAAACAGTGATTGACGGGTGTATGGATGAAGGTTTAATTAGTAATAGATATAAATGTCCTGTTTGTGGGTTACCACGGCGTTCCGGACAAACAAGTATGGCGCCAAACATAAGTCGCCAATTTCGCCAAGGGGCACCCTCAAGTATATTTTCCCCCCAGCTTGCACTGAAATCAATAGTTTTTGACAGATTTAAGTGGTATAAGAAGAAAGTTCATCAACAGCTTAAACTAACATACGGTATCAGTCGATCATATACAAATAGTTTGATCATAAACAGATAGATAAATATGCTTGGTGTAACCCCAGTATTGTTATTCAATAAAGATTCGTAATCGCTGCTTATACAGGATTTAATTTATCGTAATCTTAAGTAACTGAAACGTAATATAAACGTATAATAATAATTAAACTTTATTTCGTATTCTTAATATCGTATAACATGTCAACAAAAATTAATAGAACACCAAAATCATCTCTCTTTCTGTTGCCAGATCTGCTTATGCTAACTTCAGTAATAATACGAGTTCCAACACCCAGTAAATGTCTCTAAAAATAATAAACTCTCCCAATTTAAGAGGAGAAAGTTGATGTATGTTAACCCTCACCTGAGCCCACCAATTTTGCATTGATATCATTTTACTGATAATTATAAAATGCAGTCCGGATTGTTTCTTACGAGAAACGATTGCGATCATATCAAGGTCATCTATAAATTAATATCGATATAGCTGCAAGACTCACTGCCTCTATCAAATCTATNNGGTCAGTGTGCGGGTGGGTGACCACTTGGATCAGTCTGCGTAGGGACCGAGCGTGTGCGGTATTGGTCCTCGTTAAACTGTTCTACCGTAAAGTGCTCGACTTCGCGTGCAGGTCGTCCGGCTACCGACGCTGGGGTGCCATCCCTTCTGCAGATAATCAAAATTGTGATGGCATGTCTTCGGATCATCCACAGGAATGTTTCCAAGACCGTCGCCAATAGCCCATTGTGCAGCTTTAGTGCGACGTAAATGAACTACAACAACAACAACGACATCGCAAAATGCACTCCAGATTATTTCTTACAAGAAACGATTGCGATCGTATCAATGTCATCGATAAATTAATATCGATATAGTTTTGGTATCATATCAATAAAAGATCGATCATAACTTTTTACCACTTACCTTATTGTAGTTAAGGTAGAAAGATCTGATATCGACGTCGTGAAATTTGATTTTACGTATTTCTTACAGAAAAATGGCACTCTACGTATCGTTCCATTTAAAACTGGAAACACGAACTTAGATTCCTCGTATAGGACTGTAATGAAACCTTCATACAGGAATGGTAATCGGTCAATATTTTTTACGAAGTATTTTTTAATCTCCTCTTTTAACCATTCATAATTATCAGACGATGATGTTTTTGATAGTTCTTTACTGGGCCATTCCATTCCTGTCCAAAAGCGAAGGTCGGTAATTTCATCTGAAAATAAAAGGAAATATAAATATTATCTAAATGATTTTATTTAGAGTACATAAATAGTTTTTAACTTTCATCAGAAATTAATCATAAAATAATTATGAAAATAAACTTTAAAAATAATCAATTAGTAAAAATTTTAGAACATTAATAATCAATACCAATAAGTCACTGAAGTTATTATACTCTTGCATTGTATTCTCATGAAATAATCATTTTTATTTCTTAGAGTTCCGCTATAAAATTTTAGATTTCAAAATTGTTTAGAATGTTTGGCTGAAAGCTGAAAGGCTGAAAGTTTTCAGAACTTGTTTTATTCATTGGGATTAAAACTTCAAAAAGAAAAAAAGTCCATACTTTGTTGGAACGATTTCGTGTTTGATTTCTTCTAAATAATATAAAAATTAAAATGCAGTGATTTTATTGGATAAATGATTTAAAGATGGTCCAAATAAAAAGTGGAGACGAGCGATTGTGTCAGAATGACTGCAGCGATAGCTGTAACACCGAACAGGGATATAAAGGGCAGAAGGTGGTCTTCATACAGCGTAAAACATTGAATTTTTTAGTGGTTGAGAAATTTGATTGAAATAAAGCCGTGGTATGCATGGTTGCGTCCAAATCAAAACAACGATTAATTTACTGTCCCAAGGGGCACTATCAATCCAACACAATACTGTAGTACACTGATGAAACTACGAAAAGAAATCTAAAGCTTTTTCTCATAAGAAATTATCCTTCTATATGACGATGCCTGCCCATTCGTGATAACAAGACGACCTTACAAAATTTCCATTGGGATGTACTGGAGCACTCACCATACAGTCCAAATTTGTCACCCTCTAACTTCAGCATCTTTGGGTTTCTTAGGTAAGCGTAACACGCTTCTATTCAAACGACAAAATGGAAGAAGCTGCGCAGGTATTCCTCCAGAATCAACCACAATGATGAAAAATTGAAATATGCAAAGTAAAATTTTCTTAACTTTGAAAAATGAATGGTCTTCATTAACAAACGGCATATTCTTAAATATTTAACATCTAAGCATTTCATGGAACTAAAATAAAACAAATGACCAAACGATCATAAAGATTTTTATAAATTCATTTATTATTTAAAATAAAAGAAAACGAAAAATTAATCATTTCATCAATCTAACTGTTAGTTGAGTTTTTTGCTGTGGAGTGGCAATAAAATCGTTTGCGCTAGACTTACAGTTTCGGCGTTTATCGATAGAAAAAAAATCGAAAGATAAAAAATCTAATCAAAAGATAAAAAAAAAGTATTTTTATAAGACGATATGTTTTTATTTTTATTTTTTATAAAAGCTCAATAAAATGGCAGCACTCTAGCCATAACTTTCTTAGCTTAATGCTACAGCAAAAAGGTTAACTACTAGTTTGACTGACGAGTTTATCGTTTCCTTTCATGATTTTTAATTGACTTAATATAAAGTTCATAGCAATTGACAGTTGTTTGTTTTATTTTAGTCCAATGAAATGCTTAAGGCTTAATTCTTTAAGGATGTTGTTTGTTAATAAAGACAAAATCACACTTTGCAGAGCAAGTTACGATTTCATTTTAAATATTTTGATTTCTCAACATTTTCCCTTTAAATAGATTTGTTTTTATATTTAACAAAATACGTATTCATATGAATGACACATACCATTACCCCTTTTAAACCAAAGAATAAATTCCAAAATCGTTATTAATGTTATTTTTTTTATTTTCTCTGTTCATAAAAGAATTTATCATATTACAGAATAAAAAAGAGCAAGAGTAAATAAATATATGAGAGAAACACGTTTTACATAGGGTAGAACTAAAATTAAAACTAACAGATTTGGCAAAGGATAGAAAATTTTGTGAATCGAAATAATCGTACTACATGAAAAGATTTCGGAACGCTAATATAAGTTCACTCAATTCTATCTTTATTCAATAATTTTTAATGGAACGAAGCAAAAAGTTGAATTTTTGAACTAATTTCACTCAGAGAAAGGCATGTTTTTTCTTTATGGCTTTTAAGCTCAAGTTTGCCCTTATTTTGAAAAATGTTTTCTTAATTTTTAAACTTTATTTCAAATGTTCAATTTGAGGACCCCAGAATTGAAACTAAAAATTCAAATTATTCCAATTAAAATATATAAACAACTAATTAAAATCAACTACGTTTTAGTTTTTAATTAATTTATTAAAATTAGAATTCTAATAATAATTTAAATAATTAAAATTAAAACTTTTAAAAATACTTTAATTAATTAAAGTTAACCTTTAAAAATAATTTAATTAATTTATATATAAAGATTAATCTGACTAATTAAAATATTAATTTTAAAAAAAATGTCTCACAATCAATCAAATACTTAAAAATTGCACACAAAAAAAAAAATTGTCAGTGAAATGGAGAAATAGTTGAAGGGAGTATAAAAAGTTATACGTAGCAAAAATCTGTAATAATAAATAAGTAGAATAAATGAATCAAAATAAATAAATAATGCAATGTATATGGGAAATTTATCTATTATTTTGGACCGAAAAAAAATATAATTTATGATGAATTTATTTATTTTTGTTGCAAATGGAAGAAAAACTGGTAGTGAAAGATTTTATTAAAGTTGCTTACTTTTGAGAATAAAACACTCTTCAATTTCTCTCAAATCTATTTTGAATTGTTCCACTGACAAAGGTTTGTAGAATTCCAAACCAGAGGATTCACATATGTTTTTAGCCCCTGTTATGTTGAGCATCAAACACAAGCCTTCTTCATCGTTGATGGGGCAGTATGGTTTCCATTTACCGTTGATGAGACAATTATTATTTCTCTCTGAAAATAAATTAAAATATAGATAGTCTCAAAAGTCACACAAAGAGGAATTGTAATAGAAAACGAGAGTTTTTTAAAAATTTTTTTAAACTTAAAATTGCGAAATTTTTCCTGATACAGGAATTGCCAGATTGCTATATTCTGCCGATAGAAATTGTAATGTGTATTCGGAAAAATTGCAATTTTCGATAACTTGATTAATAATTAGCACTTAATAATTAGCATGTTTATGACCACCGTTTTGAAACATTAGAATCGATTCTTAGTTTGAGAAAATATGTTCATCAGAACAAAAGTTATTTAGGTGAAGATTTTTTTCACTTATTTGTTTACTATGCACATTGTATAAAATTATATATCAAGTAGTATATCTATTAAATGCCCCCCTCTCTTTGTTGGCACAGACGCACTTTTTTTCTTAACTTTTCAAGCCTTGTGTTGTATAAATAAAATTGAGTATGATGATAAATATAATTGAGCTATCCCTTTATTTTAATCGTTGGTGAAATTTTTTTGCGCAATTAAGCCAAGACTAAACTTCTTAAATTTTAACACCTGAATGAAACTGTAAAATTCTTTTGCACAAACCTTTTAAGGTAACGGCCAGAATAGCCTGGGCACATGTCCAAGAGGTCACGGTTTCGATCCCCGCCTGCCGAAGACGCCCCGTGTATTAAATGGTGACTGATGCACGTTAAATCTGTCGAGCCACAAAGTTTTCCATGTTCCCATAACAAATCAATATCTCTGGGTGTACTGATCCAGAAGCTTCTTTGCTTTTCGGATAGCTTCTTAATTACAGGGCTACGGAGTTGAACAATAGTAATAGTAAACCCAGAATTGGGTCGGCTGTTCAACAACGGTTATTAAAAAAAACTTTTAATGTGAATGACATACATTGTGGCTGTTAAAAAAAATTTATTATTGCTATTATTTGATTGAAATTTCAGTCAGGAAACTGGAAGTAGCACTCCAGGAGCGTATAACATTCTATCAATACTGGAAGTTGCATCATCAGAAATTTTTATCAATACTGGAAATTGCATCACAGAAATTTCTATTAATACTGGAAGTTGCATCAACAGGAAGCAACTTATAAATGTTCAAAAGGTCTGTGAGCAATTTTAACGTGATGTTCTTCTGTTATCGTGCTTCATTTTTTTTCTTTTAAAGAGGCAGTTGACAGTTTGAGGGTTTTACCCCTAAATCGTTAGCTATTTCTTTATTTTAATTGTTGGCGACATTTATTTAATTGTATTTAATTGCGTAAATGAGCCAATACTAAACATGAGCAAAAATTTTAACGCCTGTAAAAAAAATCATCTACAGGAACCGACTTAAAAATGTTCAAAAGCATTTTGAGCAATGAGAACGTGATGTTCTATGTCATGTTTCCTTTTTCTTTTAAAAAAAAAGGCAGATGACAGTCATACCTATGAACATTCAGCTTTCCCTTTTATTTTAAACGCTAGAAATATTTTAGTGTGTGATTGTATCAAGACTATTTTTCCTGAATTTTGGAGACCTGTATAAGAATAAAAACCTGTAGAATTCCTTTACAAAAACCTTTGAAGGTGAATGATATAGTTTACTGATATGGTGAATGATATAGTTTACTGATATGGTGAATGATATAGTTCTATAGATACATAAATTATTATTATTATTTGCTTCAAATTTCTAAACTGTAAACGTCAAATCAAAAGAACGTGTTTTTTGATATTGTCAACCATAAATAGCGGAAACTCCCCGTTACAAAAAGCATAACAAATGCAATGCAAAATAGAACACCCAAAGCAGCGACGGTGATTCTTTCGATATTTTAATATAAAGAGATTATTAATATTATTAAGTTAATAGTTAAGATATCAGAGTAGTTCTAATTGTAACACACACCTTTCATTACAATTATAATTTTGCTACAAGTAATTAAAATTATATTTTTAATGCTACAAAAACAAATAGTTCATTTTGTTTTAATTTTTGTTCTGTTTTTATAATTTGTATATTTCCCTTAGATTTAATTATATAATTTGTATAATTCTTCAATTTATTGTATGATGCTCATATTTCTCTTAATTTGAAAACTTCTACACAGAATTAATATTAAATTGTTATTTAAATTATTAGGGGGCTATTATACGTTTCATTATGAAAACAAATGAACATATGAGTTTGGCAGAGTCAAAAATGAAGAAAAAGCATAGAACATGAAAGAACCTTTTTAATAAAATTTATTCTAAGAGGCTAAAGAGTAAATGTGAAACATGCTAATTTTATATAAAAAAAATTGATTAATAAAAATTCTATCTGCTAAATTACCGTTGGAATCTGTAGTGTCAGTAGTATCTGATACAGTTTCAGTGTCATTTGTAGCGATGGTAGAATCTGCAACAGTTTTATCTTCATTTCTGAAATTAATAATGTTAGAAATGTATGGAGAAGTAAATATTATGATTTTACCATTAATTCCGAAGCCCACTTTGTTTTTGCACTCTTTGAGGGCTAATCTGTTATTTTATCTAACAAAAATGTTTCATAGTACGTCTGAATCAACATAAATGTCATTTTTTACGAAATTTATATTCAGAAAAATAAAACATAATTCTAAAAAAAATTATTCATTTTTTTATTTATTTATTTATTTTATTTTATTTATTTTATTTTATTTATTTTATTTTATTTATTTTATTTTATTTATTATTTATTTAATTATTTATTATTTATCAACTTATTTATTTATTTTTTGATATTGCTAGCATTAACTGACAGAATGAAGCATAATTTAAGATACTGTGGGACGGAGTTATCGACAATGCCAACCCTCATTTATCAAAAGGTAACTCCTGATTGAATAAAGTTAGCATGTCTTATACACCAGTGAATTGATGTTTAATTTTCGTAGTGGTAGTTACGCCACAATACTCCCCCCCCAGAATTTTATCAGAGATAGAATTCGATGAACGGTTTCCACTTAGTTGCTGTACTTGAGAAAGACCGGGTGAGCTGAAATTAAGATCGCCGGGTTTTTGAGTGCTGAATGTAAGAGGTGTATTAACTTCACAGACGTGGTCGCTCCTGTGTTGCCTTTAGCAGTCGAGTGTATGTTGGCCGACGATGTGTGTATGTTCGAGACGAGACTGAGCAGCAACAGAGTGAGGAGGTGGATGATGCAGCTATCACAAGTAGCAAGTCAACTGTTCAATGTGGATCATCCATCGAAGTAGGCGTTACTGTCAAGAGATTGCGAAGTAGGCGTTACTGCGTGATCAAATCACGTCCGGAGGTCACCAATGTGGGGCCGGAGTTATCGATCATGCCAACTGTCATCTATCAAAAGGTACCTCATGATTGAATCAAGTTAGCATGTCTTATACACCAGTGAATTGATGTTTAATTTTCGTAGTGGTAGTTACGCCACAATACTCCCCCACCAGAATTTTATCAGAGATAGAATTCGATGAACGGTTTCCACTTAGTTGCTGTACTTGAGAAAGACCGGGTGAGCTGAAATTAAGATCGCCGGGTTTTTGAGTGCTGAATGTAAGAGGTGTATTAACTTCACAGACGTGGTCGCTCCTGTGTTGCCTTTAGCAGTCGAGTGTATGTTGGCCGACGATGTGTGTATGTTCGAGACGAGACTGAGCAGCAACAGAGTGAGGAGGTGGATGATGCAGCTATCACAAGTAGCAAGTCAACTGTTCAATGTGGATCATCCATCGAAGTAGGCGTTACTGTCAAGAGATTGCGAAGTAGGCGTTACTGCGTGATCAAATCACGGGCGGAGGTCACCAATGTGGGGCGGAGTTATCTACCATGCCAACCTTCATCTATCAAAAGGTACTTCCTGATTGAATGCTGGAAATGTAGTGTATCTCAGTATACGACGTGAAGTGCCGCTAACTGATTCATCGAATCTGAACAGTTCTAAGTTGATTAGGCATAAATTTCATGAAGAAATATTTGTAAAAGTTCACCACAGCCAAACGTTGTGGAAGTCATATGAGGAGATAACTTGCAGGCAGTGGAACACTAGTTCTCAGACTCAGGGAGTAGGGAGCGAAGCAGCTTAACAAGCTCTTCATCTTTGAGTAGTTATTTCATCTCTTGGAAGAGTCTAAGAAATCTAATAGCAGAGTCTGTGGCATTCTTGGGTTTCCTTTCTTTAGGGAGCTTCCTGGGTCTTGCACCGCAGCCCGTAAAACAGGCTGGGTGCTCACCATTACAGTTGACGCAGGTCGCTGGCTCTGTGGATGGTTTTGTACATTCGTACGTGTAGTGGTCTTTTGCGCATTTCATGCAGGCGGGAACTGTGGCTGTGCAACTGCGCTGAGTGTGTCCAAATTTCTGGCATTTGTAGCATTGGACCTGGAATCGTCCGCCTCTGAAACGCTCTATCTGTACTGGTCTCTCTAGGATAGATCTGATGTTGTAGATATTTCTGTTCATGCTTGTATCCCATTGGATGATGAGGAAAAGTGGGAGGGGCCTAAGCTCCTCCCCTCTTATTTGCTTGAGCTGCGCTATCTTTTCTGGGAGAAGTCCGAAATCTTTGAGATATTTCTCTAATTCCAGAATATCTGTATCTATTTTGAGGCCTCGGAAAAGAGTTTTCAGTTTTTGTTTTGGAGAAGTGTCCAAAGTTGAGATGGTAGTAGTGATGGGGTCTACCGATTCGGTAATCTCCTCACTCTCTGGCGGTACTGGGACCGCTGGGATAGCGGAAGCTGAGTTCACCTTTGCTAGGGTGGGTTCACCTTCTGTTGCTATGTCTAGAAGTGTCGCCTGGTTGTCTTTTGTTTTCGACTTTTTCCTCTTTTTCTTTTTCCTTTTCTCAGGGAGATCAGGATTTTCTGTAGTGTCCATATCAGTCGGAACATTGGATGGGTTTTCATTAGCTTGGGCACTGCATTCAGGGATAATCTCAGGTTTTTCTACTGTCTTGGTTTTAGTAGGCTCTACTGCAGTAGAGGCCTTCTCCTTCTCTCTTGCTCCTTCCTCCAGTTGAAAGTTTGAATATCTCTGATAGCATTTCTCATTGAGCGGTAAAGGGGGAGGTGGTATTCATCGTTAGTTTGTTCGTACGTCTTTTCGTTGGTACTTCGTATGCTGAGGAGATCCTCGAGATCAGTTGACAAAGATAGTTTCTAGAATGATGTCTTGATCGGAACTGCTCGTGAAGCATAGCGAAATTATCCAAGGGCTGAGCTGGTGTGCGGCCGGACGGGAGCACCTCTCCGCCACGTGCTGTTCTACGTAAAGGCATGTCGTGAAGAGCAATCAAAAACACGTCCGTACTTCTCGAGAGCTTGAGGGTCTCCCTTCCTGATTGATCTGGTCTGGTCTTGTTGGTTGGTCGGGGTCCCTGAGGCCAAGATGGCCCTTTACCCCTTCATCATGAAGTAAAGATCGTTGAGGTGAAACCTTGTGGTGATAAGCATAATGCTAAAGTTGAAGCAGGGAGAAAATGGCACATTGCCATGGTGCGGAAAAGCTGTGGTGACTTGAAAAAGAGTTGAGAGTAATCAACAAAAATGAAGTCTACTGTGCTTTGCTTGAGGAAAACATCTCGCTGTTTTTAAGATTACTTATCTCGAATTCATAATTAACATCTCCAGTCTCCGCTAGTAACTAAACTGGCGAGGACCCGAGGGACAATAGATGTTAGTAAAGCCAGACTCCTACTTGCGAAACATGCTTCGACCAGTCGGATTCAAACGCAAATGACCGCCATTAACATGTCGGACAGGCCTAAATGCTACTAACGAAAGGTCAATGCAATCATCACGTTCACGTACGTCGAGGTTAAACAAGTTACTACTGCCGCTTACACGGTGTGTTCACGTTGGCTGGATTTGAACACTATTTCATCTTGATGTTCTGTCCTTCAAACATTGATCAGTGATCGACGTCGCAGAAGAACTACAGTCATCAGGCTTGCATCAAACGCTCACGAAGAGAGGAAGAGATCATCGCTAAGGCAGGGAGGTGGTGACGACTGGCTGGCCGGAACTCATCGTTGGTCATCCCGCAGCAAGGCGACCGAGCCCCCGGCTCGGAGAACTCGCAAGGCACATCCGTCTCCTAAGGCGTCTTCAGCTGGAATGGTGGGTGACCTGATTGAATCAGGTTAGCATGTCTTATATACCAGTGAATTGATGTTTAATTTTCGTAGTGGTAGTTACGCCGCAATACTTTTTTGCCAATACTCTTTGCAAATAAATAAGGCTCATAAATAAGCCCTTTATTTGTTGATATAAGTGAGGAAATATTATTTAAAATATATTTTAAAGGTGATGGGGAAATATTGATGCATGATTTTGAAATGATCTTTAGCACTCTAAAATAACAAAAATTTAAAAACATAATTTTTTTGTCAAAACTTAGTTGTATTTCTTTTAAATCAGTCCTTAGAAAATTTATTAATTAAAAAATATAACCTTATTATATATCAAAATAAAATTATATACACATGATGATATTAAAATCATAGGGCACACTAGGGCAAGAGGAAAAGGGAACACCATAAGGATTAAGAATTGAGTAGGAACCCACTATCAATAGAATATAAATAAAAGTTTGAGTATAAATTTTTATTGTTTACCTTACTGTAGTTTTAGTAAAGAATTCTAAATTCTGTGTCGTGGAATATCGTTCCAAATATTTCTTACAGAAAAATAACACTTTACGAGATGTTCCATTCAAAACAGGAAGCAGGATCGATATTATCGATAAATTTATATCAATACAGTATTAGTATCATATTAATAAAGGATCGATTTTACCTTTTCACCGCTTACCTTACTGTCGTTATGGTAGAACGATCTGATGTCAACGTCGTGAAATTTGATTTTACGTATTTCTTACAGAAAAATGGCGCACCATGTATCGTTCCAATCAAAACTGGAAACACGAACTTAGATTCCTCGTATAGAACTGTGATGAAACGTTCATTTAGAAATGGAAATCTGTCAAAGTTTTTTGCATAGTATTTTTGTATCTCCTCTTTCAACCATTCATAATTATCAGACGATGATGTTTTGGATAGTTCTTCACTGGGCCATTCCATTCCTGTCCAAAAGCGAAAGTCAGTAGTTTCACCTGTAAATGAGAGAAAATGTAAATAATATCTAAAATAATTAATTAAAAGTGCGTAAATATATTTAATCTTCATCAGAAATGAATTAAAATAGTTAATAGGAAAATAATGTATAAAAACAAGTTATACAAAATGAAATTATAGGATTTCATTGCGAATGAAATTTCCATGATTGAGAAAAGACGTACGTTATGCATACAGCGCAAAATAAAAAACGGACCACCCTGAATAACTTTGGATCTAATGCTCTGATCTTCACTATCAAGGACTCAATTTTAATTGATCCACTTTTAGATGCACCTGGATAATTTTTAAAAAAAAATTTTCTGCACATGCACTGTATAAAGCAACTATTTCAATTACTCTTATCTGGCACAGTTTTTATTATTATTTTTTTAATTTTAAAGCAATAATTTCGTTATCAGTTTAAAATTTATTCAAATGTCTTGTTTAATTTTTTTAAAATATTTAAACTGTAGCAAAAGGGGCACTAGACCTAGTATATATTTCGGACATTTACCAAAGGTCTAGTCATACTAGATCTGGTTAAGTGCCATTTCCCGGTATACATTTGCCCGGAATATCCTACACTGATGTTTTTTTAAGGTCAAGTGCCATTGCCCGGTATATATTTGCCCGATACTCCAAACACTGATGTTTGTTCTAATCTATCGTCAGTAAGTATTAAAATATCGAATAAATGTAATTATATCCACGAATAAATTAATATCAAATCGGATGTAATAAATATTTCGGACATTCACCAAAGCGACTAATTTGATTGTCAACATTCACCGGTGAAAGTCAACAACCACCGATTTCGGTCATTCACAGTAACATGCACATCATTTACATAATAACCTCATCAGGACGATTATTTCATACTTTGCCTAAATAGCATCCGGCATTTCAAAAAATAAAAATAATTGGTTTTGTTGGCGATGATCTCGTAAGGCGATAAAGAATCATACATAGTACAGGTAAGGAAGTTATTAACCTCGAAGGAAAAGTGGATGAATACCCCAAAGAGCCCAAATAGGCTAATCAATCAGAGCAGGCGATATTTTAATTTACGAGATCAGACACAAAAACCTACTTTACTTGAATAAACAGAACTTTTTTTCGTCGAATTCAGATTTTTGACACCCCCAAATTATAGGAAAGTCGTATTGGCTCAGGAGATAGTGCGCTCACCTTCTAATGAGGTGAATGGGTTTGAATACGAGCGATGGTTGGTCAATACGAATTTCGCACCTGGCTCCCACCAACCACAGTGCTGACGTAAAATATCCTCAGTGGTAGAAGAATCATGGGTGAGAATCTCCTTGCTGTCAGGCTAACCCTGGGAGGTTTTCGTGGTTTTCCTCTCCATGTAACGTAAATGCGAGTTATTAGCATCAATAATTCCACCACAAAGGCAAATTTTTCCTAATACTTGATCCAGGAGTTTCTTTGTATTTTGGATTGGGTACAAAATTAAAAGGCTATGGAGCTGAACATTAATAGTCGTGAACCCAAAATCAGCTGTACAACGACAGTTACAAAGTGAAATATTCCTGGGATACGTTATACGTCTATTTAAATAATTTAAAGGCATTGGTGATAAAAATTCTTTTAAATCCAATCTTTTTAAATAACAGAACTACATTATGTTGCTTACTTTGCGAATACTTAGTTCATGGGGTAGGCCCCCCAAGTAGTATTCAATTTTTGTGAATACACCATTTATTGATGAAACTTACTTATAGATAGAATGCACTTTTTTAGGGCTTGCAGGTCTTCTTTGAATTCTTCCACACTTTTAGGGATGTACTCATCCATGTTATTTGATAGGCAGAAAGCTTTTGCAGCACCAAAGTTGAGTGCTTGGCATAAACCAATTTTCCTATCAATTGGGCAAAAAGGAAGCCAGCTTCCCCTTATAAGACAGTTGTTATTCACCTCTAAATGAAATAAAAAAAATGGGTTAGGTCAAAAGAACAGGTTATAACAGAAACCTGTTAAGGACATTGGTTTCTGATACTTAAGTGTAAATTATCCCTTTGAGATCTTTATTGAACGTTTATTAACATTGTATGCTTACGAGACGCAGAAATTATTATTATTTGTAGTAGAAGTAATAGTTTTCTTTCATAAACGGCAGACAATGAACTTTTGTTCTTTGCCTTAGAACAGTGTTTCGCGAAGTGTGGTACGCGTACCCCCAGGGGTACGGGAACAGTTTAGTGGGGGTGCGCGTTCCTATGCGAAATATCTTGCAACAAACGAAAATTTCAAAAAATTTTATTTAAAAACAAAGCTAGCCATGAAAATTACAATTAAGTATTTTTCTATTGGCTATTTTTTGCAGAGTTGACAGTTTATAATTAATGGTGTCAACGGCCAGTTGTGATTTTTAACTTTTGTGCAATTTTTTTATGGTAAAAAATACATTTTTTTTATTAGTGGTACACAGCGTTACGAAAAATTTAGAAAGGGTACACAAAAGTCATAAGTTTGGGAAACACTGCCTTAGAAGATGCCGGAAGTGTTGCTCCTTCATCGTTACCCGAAAGGCACTTGTGAACCAAAGTCACTGAGGCGAGCAACATTACCCACTCCACACTGTCACAGAAATACGTTCATAGGTTGGGACACATTTACACATCACAGGACAACACAAAGAGAAATATCCAAGGGTTTAAACTTGATTCGGACCCTCAGGCACGCTAACCACTCAGCCACTTGACTGGCGACCCAGAAATTATGTATTGGTATACCCTACAAATGCTACGGAATGTTCGTAGCAACCAAAAAAAAAGCTTTTTTCTCTCCAATGGTTGCAAAGGCAATTCAAGAATATTCGCTTTTTGCATTTACATATTACACACAAAAATAGCTTGATCATCGCAAACAATATTTGTAAATATTGGTACACTTTATTATATAACAATACTGGTAAAAAGTGAGTGGTGAGTTTATTTATGAGACCAAAGAGATCCCATAAATACTTCTTGAGTTGTGAATAAAAGAAAACTTCATCATTTGAACGACATTTTTGTTTTAATTGTTTTAATTAAGAATCAGAAATTCTAACCTACACTTCAAACTGGATCATTTTCAATACTAATTCAGGAGAATATCACAAATAAAGAGGGTTCAAACTGATTGACACGGTTCCAAAAGTCAGAGATGAAGCAAGGAAAAAATGTTGCTAAGTAATGTAAACTTACCGAGGCTGAAAAAGAAAAAGTCAAAGAACGTAGACGGTAATACCTTAAGCGTTACACACAAACGGAAAAACGAAAGGATTCCGTTCGCAAACGCAAGCATGAAGCCCGTCCCTCACAAAAGTACCAAAGTGGTTGAGAGAACTGAACCCTACCGAAGAAGGAATAGCGGCTCTCCGCACCGTTTTAATACAAATACGAGAACTGGGTGCTGATTACCAGTTAGGGATAAAAAGATCACTCTCAACGTACCCAATGATTTGCACAACACCGTAGACTGTCTTCCACGCAATATAAATGATTCATTCACTATTCATGTAAAATTGGAAGAAAAAAAAAGCCTAGCTTTCAAATCATATTTCATGTATGAACTTGTGAATCTGAAACGGGTGTATGATGCAGCTTGCAATCTCCATCAAACACCATTGTACCAATTCGAAAAGGCTAATATCGATCTCGATTGGCTGTTCAAAGAATTTACACAGAATGTGTCTGAGTTACATTCAAATATGTCTGCGAAGTTGTGTACCGAACAGTTCAGGATTAATAGTTAAAGATGACCAAGATGAAAACACAATAAAATTGCTTCCCCCCCCCCCAAAAAAAAATTTTNCCCCCCAAAAAAAAAAAAAAATTCGACCACAACCATTTTGCCAATTTGTAACCTGTGATCACAATTTTTTTAAAATAATTTTTTAAATTTGAACCACATCCCAACATATTTCCAGAATTAGCGAAAATGGCCGTGGCTAATACGCAAGTAGCATATCTGGTTAAGTTATTGGTTAAAAAAATGCATATACATTTCATAGTTTGACTTCTTAATTAAGTTACCAGAATTTAAAAAAAAAAAAAATAAATGCTATTCCTAGAATTAATTCAAGATATATGAATTTGAACCGCATCAAATTTATTATTATTTTAAAATTATTATTATTATTTGTGAAATAATTATTTTATTTTTCCCTAAAAATTCTTTCAATTTTCGAAAAGTTTATTTCAAAACAAGTTAGAAAATGTGTGTGACAAATATTTATCTTGTCTCTCACAAAGTTACCCCATTTTTCGGTGATTACTGAAAAGTATTAAAGAAAGGTGTAATATATATGGGAAATAATTTTTAAAAATACAAATTCCCAATCCTCTTCATTTGTTTCTACATTCATCCCCTCTTTCTTTAGTATATGATGATTTGCATCATATTTTGTTCATTATTATTCAAAGTTAACTATTGATATATTACTTTTTATTTATACTTTATATTTATCAATCGATACTTTAATTTTCTTCAATGATAGTAAGTATGTAAGCTTACTTTACTAATTTTTCAATATACTGACATTTTTAATAGTCTTCGTTTATAAATACAATTTATTTTTTTAAAACAAATTTCAGTCCAAACATAAAAACTACAAAACCAAATATACCTATCATCTTTCATTAATGCAAAGAATAGTCTTAGAACTATAATCAAAATATCTATCAAACTTAAAATAGGCTTAAAAGGGATACCTGAAGGCTTAAATGATTTCAAATTAATGGTATGGTATTTAATCTCCCTTATTATTCTAATAATGTGTTGGTAAAATTTTATCATGAGAGTGATTTATTTCTCTTATTTTAAATATTTAGCACAATCCTATAAGATTTGTCTGGTGAGGAAGGAAAGAGATGCAATATTGTTTTTATGAATGAAATAAAAAATTAAAAAATGTAAATGAATAATGTTTCCGGTATTATTTTAAATCTTGTATTAGTTAAAATGCAAAGAAGAAAAAAAAACACGTGAAGGAATGTAAGAAATTAAAAACTAAAAGGATACATAAAAAGTATGCTTTTAACAAAATATTTCTGTTTTTCTTAGTTATTAATTAATTTGAATTTATAAAGTACATATTACAATAAATTTCTCCTAAAATAAATCTTATAATTTTAATTAAATTATTTTATACCAATAATAAATGTTTTAAATTTTACAATAATAAATATGACATTGAAAATCCTCCTACATTTGAAAAACAATATTACAAAGAAATTGGAAAAAATTATTTTCGTTAAAGTGGTATTCTTGATATGCAATGTGTAGTTGATGAATAAAAGTGATGATCCTTTAATGCAATGTAAATGAATTTCATGACAATAAAATTCTGAAACGTTGTAGATGGACAAGTCAGACATTATTTATTATGTATTTTTTTAGACTCAATTAAAGAAAATGGAATTGGTTTGATTTAAAAGATCAAATAGTAAAAGTTTCAAATATTCTGAGCAAAAGTCCGAAATTGCACATTTCATACATTAAACCCTCATTTCTTCTAAAGAATTATTTCAAAGGACTATTTTATTGGATTAAGCATAAAAAAATTAAACTTGAAGAAGTGTCTTACTTGTTTAGATAGCAATGTCAGTTGTACAGAGTGGTATAATTCAAAAAATTTATACTTTCTATACATGAAACTTTTATAAATTTTCGAATAGCTAAACTTTAAAATCAGACAGTTTGGTTTTATTCTTATTTGATTTAGCGTATACATAATGATACCTCTCTTGCCCTGTTAACAATGTTAGATAGTAAATATGTATAAATAAGCTTTACTTTATAAATAAACTATGCAAAAAACACAAATAACTTCTATTACATTAGTCACTCGATTCAACGTAGAAAATATCGTAAAAATTCTAGATTAAATTTATTTTCATCCCCCTTTTACCCCCTTATCCTTTAAGAGATGTAACATGAAATTCATTGATATCTTAATATCATTTTATAATTTAAGGTAGAAATCATGATCCTTTTTATACTATGCTGCTTCACTAATGTGGAAATGAAGTGCTCAGAATTTTTATTTGCAGCTGAATAAAGACTTTGAAATGTACAAAATTAAATCAAAATCAATCAACATTCTGCATCGTCTGAGATTTCGTTTTCCTCCCTTTACAAACATCGTTGAGAAACAATGATAATAGCATCACATGAAAAGATAAAATATGAGCCAAAAGTAAAGATAAATAACAAAACATGGTAACCCAATTACATGCTACCGTTCAGGCAATTAAGCAACCCTTTCGGCAACTCCGAAAGGAGGAATTGAGCTTAGAGTTGCAGATAGAGTTGAAGTTATTTACGGTTGCACTTACTTTTCTCTCGTGTGATAGAGGCATAAGATTAATACAATAAAATATAACAATTTTTGCTAATGAAAAATATTTTCCTAAACGACAAACGAATTGCAAAAACTGTGCAAACTTTTATAAACTATGCAAAAGGTAAAATTTCATTTCTTATTTTTAACATTTGTCTTTTTATACACTTTGTTCCGCTTGATTTACCTTATTTGTCAATTTATAATAGTATAGTAGTTAATATTAAAATTATAGCTATAATTGTGGTATTTATATTTTTAAATTTTTCTAAACTGTAAACAAGTGGGAAAGATGAGTTTATGCAGAATATTTAATAAATTACCATTAGCGTCTGTGACGAAAGTTGTGTCTGATACAGTTTCATCGGAGTGTGCGGCCCAAGTTGTGTCTGATACAGTTTCAT
>NC_092213.1:10393539-10410709 GCF_043381705.1 Parasteatoda tepidariorum
ATATATATAATGATTTATGTTTTTTTTTAACTACAGCATTAGATTGCAAGACATTGCTAACCTGTAATTGGAAATGATGCAGTAGATCTATTACATCCATATCCTTAGCTTTATTAGAATGTCTGAAATGTTTCTGAATAAAGTGATATTTTTCCATTTATTTTAAATGTAGGGACGAAACTCTGCCAGATGCAACACTCAGCACAGAATCCCCTGAAACTTTGCCAGATGAAACACTTAGCACAGACATTGGTGGCACTGATCCTGATTCGACTATCGTGATGGATTTGGATGGTAACTAATCAGTTGTCACTCTCGTCATTAATTCTGGGACAAAAGTTTTAAAATATTATAATTTTTTTTCCAAAAGTTTATCCTTTTTTTTAGCTAATTGACTTAAATCCTAACAGTTTTTGCGCACCGCTCTTCATTTTTTTGTTTAAAGCCAATTCTAAAGCAGCTGATGAGAAAATTGCATGATGATTTATGTCTATATCTGGAAGTATATTTTATAAGTATCTAGGGAGCTCTCCCCCTGTTACTAGGGAGCTCTCCTTAAAGTTCAATGTTTTCCACAAAAGAAAAACATTTTGTGTTCAAAACAAATAATTATTGTTGCCTGTAATGAAGGAATGTAAGAACATTTTGTCAATATGTAAATCGTAACCAAATAGTCGATTATCACAATTAGAAAAATAATCATTTGATCTAGAAAAAAATCTTTACCTATGGAATGCAGATTGTGTAACAAAATAAGAAAAAATAAGCCAAAAGTAATTTTATTAGATGACGAAATTTTTAACGATTTAAATTGGGAACGGTTTATATCTTTCTTACGTTAAATTTCTTTATAGTTAAAAATGTCAATATGAATGTTCAGACTTACGTGCGGCAACTCTTTTTTTCGGCACTTAATTGACAATCAACTCGAACCCTAGTTTGTAAAATAAATATCTCGAGAAGAAAAAATAAATTTTTCTACAACAAAAGATAAATAGTCGATATCTAAATCTAAAAATCACAAAAAGCATTTAAATTTTTATTTTGATCAAATAGGAATTACGTAAAAAAACTCACGTTAAGCTCACAAATTAAAAAACAATCTCAACTCCTCTCAGTGGTATACAGGTTGGTTATATATAAATGTTTTTTTTATGTAAATGTCATAAAAGATATATATATATATATATACATAGTTTTATATATTTATATTATAGTTTTTGTGCAGCAGGACAAACAGAATTGAACTTTTAACATAATATATATATTTAAATGTGAAAACAATCGTAAATTGTATAGCATGAATAGGATATAACTTTTCCAACCTTCTTTAACCCTTACTTTGTCCCTCTAGAGAGCTTACCGTTTCGATAAATGGAATAAAAAAATTGCCATAGATATTATGATCTATGACCCCAAAAATGATGCTAAAACGATTTAGTATCTTTACGGGTACGAAATTTCGAAATTTTCAGACAAAAAAAAACTCATTTTTTTGGCTCGGAACTTAATTCTTATTGGTTGAAAACCTAAAATAGACTCGGAATGGTATTTTTTACCCAAACTTCGCCATTTTTCGTGACTATTATTGAAAAGAAATTGTGATAAAAAAAACCTTTAACTCTTACCCCTAGTATGGCGCAGGTTCTACTCCTAATGAAAACTGTTTTTTTTTTTTTTAATTTTTTGTTTATAATAAAATAACAATTTTATTTAAAGTATGCGTATTAAAACTATTATTTTAAATTTAAAATAGAATCTTCCAATTTCAAAACTGAAAAAAATATTTTTTTAAATGAAAGTAGTACTTACATTAAAATTTATGAACTGAGCCTAGCGTTTATTTCCCACCATTTTCTCAAAAAAATCCGTTTTATATTATTATGCATTAAGTGTTGAGCAAAACAAAATGTCAGAAAAAAAATGAGTTAATTAAATAATTTTGTTCACAGTTTTAGAGATAATTGTGAGATAGTTTTGATAGAGATAATTTAGAGATTATTCTCAAAAATATCCTTTTTATATGGTTGTACAAAAACAATGTCAGTAAAAATGAGTTAATTAAATAATTTTGTTCACAATTTTAGAGATACTCTCTAACTGCGTCTTCAGAAAAGACTGGTTTCCTCCTGATCCAAAGACGAAGCAACTCTTGAAAGATGAAAGAAAGGCTGAACCGTTTTGTCAAACTGATAATAATATGTATTTGTACGGCACAAAATCTTTTAAAGATCTTAAGGAAGATTTGCAAGCTCTTAAAACATGCACACATTCCGAAAGTAAGCAACATATTTTTTTCTATACTTTAATTGCTATAAATGGCAAGTTTCAACTAATTTGATCTTTGTTTTAGTTATGAATAATTTTTTAAGGGCTGATGTTGTTGTTGTTATTGTCGTACGGCATTAAGGATCGTCGTGCGATTGATCTTCCTTTACAGTGGCACCATCTATTGCCAAGAATTCGACTTTTATCACCCTCATACTTGTTCATAGAGAGGACGCATTCATGAATCCATACATTCATCCACAGATGGTAATTTTGAACTGAACCAGAGCACCAACAATCTCCAATTCAGTACCCCCAGAGGTACTGATTTGTTATGGGAACATGGAGGATTTTGTGACCCGACAGACTTTAACGTGCACCAATCACCGTTTTTTCGATCCTGTGTGTCCTTACATTTGATGAAGTTGAGTTGAGCCATGAAACTACAACCACGCTTGTGCTTATATAGCTGTTAAAGAAATCAGGAAAAAATAATAATAAACTTTTTACACTGGCAAGACAATTACTACGAAAAAGAAAACATTTTACAAAATACTTTTGAGCTCGCAGTATACGACTACGACACTTAACTTTTTAACTTTAACTTTAACTTTTTCATTTTAAGACACTTGTTAAAATAAAACTAAAAGTATAATTATATGCATATTAATTTAATTATATATTTATTAAAATAATAATTTATTCTTACAGCAATTTATGACTTTTTTGTAAGGATTAGTGCTATTTTTAGAATCAATTAATATTGCGAGAATTTTATAAAATTTTATAAAGAAAATCACTTTTTCTGTAAAATATTTGCATTATATTACATTGATGTTTTCATTTTTATGGTAAAAATTCAGTTCCATTTTTAATAAAATGTAAATAGTAACATAAAAGTTTTAATAATATAGACAAATATAGCATATTATAACTCTACTACTTGTAGTAACTCAGTCGAACATCTATTCTAAGAACCTTTTTAATTCATAAATATTTCGCTATTTCTATGCATATAATTGAAAATAACATTAGAACGATATTTTATTATTCTCCCAAGTAATTGAACGAACTTGATCTTAGGGGGAACATTAAAACAAATCGTTCAGCATTTGGAAAAATTATATATTTATTAAAATAATAATTTATTCTTACAATAATTTATGACTTTTTTGTAACGATTAGTGCTATTTTTTAGAATCAATTAATATTGCTCGAATTTTATAAAATCAATTTGTTAGCTCAATTCATTTGCATTTTTAACTTGCGGGTTTTTTGCAAAACCCCTTATATTTGTTCAAGTGGGTTTGCACAAGGACATACGCCATTTTCTGAAACACTTCTTGTGCGCATGCGTCACTTCGAATTGCACATGCGTCCATGAAAAAATATCAAACCTTCTTAAGTGAAAATGAGAGATTTTGCAAACATCGGGAAGTTTAAAACGCTAACGTAGTGGAAAATCCTTCTAACTTAGACCGCAAAATCAAAACAAATGAACGTAATGAATATGAACGTAGATGAGTATGAGCGTAGACTATCTCTTTAAAGCTATGCATACGATTCAAGATACTTTGCTCTACGTAAAACTGCAGTTCTGTAAGCAAAGAAATTTGGTAGATTATAGTTTTTGATGAGCCGACCTGGTGGCCTAGCGTTTAGCGTGCATGACTGCGGAGCCGCTGGTCGCGGGTTCGAATCCTGCTCAGGGCATGGGTGTTTCGTTCTCTCTGTGTTCTATGTCCTTTTTCCTTTGTGTTTGAATGTGACCAGCCCTATAAACGGGTTTGTGGTTGTGTGACGTGGGTGACGCTGCTCCACAGTCGTGGCTTCGACGAAGGTGCCCACTGGGTAACGAGAAGAGAGTAGCAGTTCTGGCATTTCTGTGGCCAATGGGACAACCCCCAAGTGCCCGCCATTAAAAAAATAAAAAATAAAAAAAACTTTAACGAGTGTAAAATCCTTATCAAAATAATGATCAGGACCCAAATGTAAAACAGTATAATTGATGATAAGAACTCAACTGGCTTCAAAAAATATGAAGAGGCAAGTAAAAGTCGAAATGTTTCGAGCGTTCAAATATAGTCGCCCATTCTCAAGACTTGTCAGGCTTGAATAACTAGTGACTTTAATTATTGGACGCTCAAAACATGTCTATTTTTATTGCCATCTATTATTTTTTAAATCAATGAAGTTTTTATAATTTCGATTCAGTTTCTTGGGATTATCCATGTGACACAACCTGACATCCAGTAACACAACATATTAAATTATTTCACTCGATATTAAAATAAGTTTTACATAAATTATAGGCACAGGTTCTTAGATTGAAAAAAATAATAATTCACTACGTTATAAAAAATCAATGCAGTAAAATTTTTCTTTTCTTTTTCTGCTGCAGCCTTAAAGACATAAAAAAATCCGTTTGCAATTGAAATTTCAAAAGTCGTATTTTTTCTCGTTTTTATTTTAAAGGAATAATATGTTTCGATCAAATAGATTTCATTCTGGAAATAAAGAAATTATTGAGAAGGTTCCTTGGGGCAATATCATTCTTATCTTCTTTTGACGAAATATAGGAGAAATTGGTTTTCACAGTTTCTGAAAAAAGTATGTTAGCCTTCTTGGCGCTTTTTTTTCTTTATCAAAATAAGTTCGGAAATTGAGTATTTTTTATTTCATTTTTTTTAAATCAGATGATTCTAAAATTGGTACACGGCTTCGGAATCTTCTTACGAATTTCAATTTTTAGTATTTCCTGCTTAACAAAATAAGGCATTTTCCTGATAACAAATTATACTACAATAATATCTTGGGAATCGAGCTAAAGTCAAAAATCAGGCAAAATAGTTTATCATATTATCCGGAGAAAAATCTACCTGGTATCACAAAGAAAGAGTAAAAGATATAATGAAATAGTTCTGTGAATCACACGTGGTCAGATAACTAAAAATTTAATTTCACAACTAAGATGTTAGGACGACATTTATGATACTGAAATATTTTAAGAAGCTAAAAAATTTTGGCTACATATTCGACAGCTTTTTATGTTCGGTATCTTCATACTCTTTGCAGTGACTTATAAAACATCAACACTATTTTAGATAATCAATGTTAAAGTCCCAAGAAACGAAAAAAAACAACGAAAAAAACAATCAATATTCCTTTTTCGAAAAACATAGTATGTTTAGTAAATAATTAGCCGATTTGCATCAAATAATTTTAAACAGCAGAATATTTTTAATTTCTTAACAAGTTTTATTCTTAGCTAGCAGACAATGATTCTTTTTAAAAAAAGCTTGACAATAATTTTAAAAGGAACTTTACTTTAAAGAAAACCTAAATTAAAGTACTAAAAAATTGATTAGTATATTAATGAAGAAATAATATACGTAGTAGGGTAAAGAATAAAATTTTTAAAAATGTTAAAATTTAATCAAATTGTTGGTAAAATAGTTCTGCGAAACACACCTGGACACTTGATTCAAAAATGTCTTTTAAGATCAAGACGATATATAAGAGGTTGAGAAATTTGCGATGATGTGAAAGATGCTTAAAAATGTTGACTACCTATGATTATTAATATTTATAAAATATATATTCAAGAAATTGATAAATATATTATTCCAAATCTATGGCATAGGTATATATATTATTGAAATTGTATCAGTTATTGAGAAAAAAAACTAAAAAATAAAAAATAATCACATTAAATAAGCAAAATCTGGTCTATAATCATATTCTATTACAAACATGCTTTTAAAAAACTCGACATTGGTTGAATAAAATTTTTTCATGTAGATTTTTATTCAAAATGTTTAATTCAAATTTCTTGATTCAAATTTCTTCTAACTTTAATTCAAATGTTTAATTCAAATTGCAAATAAATTATTACACGACTAAAAAAAAAGAAGTATTTTATAGTTTAAAAGAAATAAAAATAAAAAGATTAGCAATCGTTCATTAGCGAAAAGAAAATATGAGTGAAATTCTACGCTGTGCGCGCGAAGTCAAGTTTCTCGTAAGTTTATCACATTTTAATATTAATCGCCAATTTAATTATTTCTTCATTTTCGCCAAATTATTTTTTTTTAAATAATTAATTTAATTTTTCTCAGTTTCTATTAAATAAAAACAGTTGAAACTTTAGATTTTTCAATTTAAAAATACGTAGATTAATGTGGTATAAAAAAATTCATACCTTATAATTCAACATTTTTTCATCCTTAATTTAATTTAAAAAAATTTTGTCATAAAATTATCTTTGGGTAAATGAGTTTTATGAGTGGGTGTAATTTTTTTTAAGTGCTTAATTAGTTTTTAAAATATGACTAAAAACGCAAAAAGTGAAATTAACATTAAGGAGTCCAAACTTTGAATCGCTCTCCTGACCAAACCATGGGGACCACAATTCCCAGATTGTGGCTACCCCAAATATGTAAAAAAATATATATGTTTATTCAGAGAAAGTCATTTTTGTGTCCGATTTTGTAAATTAATTAATAGTTAGCACTAAACATATAGCATATTTGAGGTCACCCCCAGAAACCATTAAGATTGGCACTTAGTACATGAAAATCCGATCATTAGAACAAAAGTTATTCAGGGTAATATCTTTTTTTTTTCATTTTTTTTAGGACTGTTCATATACCTTTTTTATATAAATTTCTTGAATGAAAGAAATCAGCCCTTTTATGACGTTTTCTTGAAAATAATAAGATCGTTAATTGTTCGGATTAGTTCGTGCGAAATGGCGCTGTTGTCAAACGTCGGCTGAATAGCGGTGGAGGTATTTTACCGAAAATCAGTGCAATAGATTTTTATAATAAAACTTGAACGGTTATCATAATTTTCAATAAACATAAACTGATTGGGAAGAATGCTTTTCTAGTAATCTTTTTTTTCCAAAAATGAAGAGAAAAAAAAAGACATTTGTGTACACTCTAGCCTAGCCTATGGGTCGCCAAACTTTTTTGATCATCGACCCCTATATAATTTTTCAAAATCTGCATCGACCCCCATAAAAGTAATTTTCGGTTAATTAATATTAAACTTTATTAGATACTCTGTTCGGACAATTTTATGATTTTAAACATTTATTAAAGTAATAGTACATTGCGTAACAATAGTTTCATGAAAAATATATTAATGTTGAAATTTAAATACCTTAATATTTATTAAATAATAAGTAATTATAAATAAGTAGAAATAATAAGTAAAGTAACTACAGATTTATAGATTCTTAATCAATGAGATGGTTGTATACCTGGTGTTTTTATGCAAGGTTCGCTATATTGGGTTCAAAATTGGAAACTTTTTATCTTAAATCCACTCGAAACTCCACATTTAATTTATTTCTGTACTTAGTAAAGATTGAATTTACATGACTGAACCCGGCTTCAACCATATAGGAATTTGGAAATGCCAGCATAAATAGCTGAGCTATTTCGTAAAGTTTTACATATTTTTGCATTATATTTATATTTGCCCAAAATTTGCTTATTGTTAAATTTTTAAAAAGCGTCTTTGCTTCAAGATCCGATAATAATTCAGCAAGCTCATCTTGAAGGTTGATGTCCACGTTTTCGATTTGAGCAGAAAATGGCACAATAATCCAATCAGGGATGTCAATGTTTTCCAAATCAACAAAGAGCAGTTTAAAATCGTCGCTCAATTTTTGAAATGGTGTGAAAACTGCTGTTAAAAATGGTTTATAAGGGAAAAATATTTCTTTATTAAAGAATTATTATATTTTGATTTGAAATGTGCAATGGGAAATATTAATGTAGTATTTTATTAATACTTGCCTTTTGCATAATTTGTTTATTATATTGCTATTAGAAATACATTTTTTTTTAAAAAAATACCAGTTCGATTTCATTTAAAATTTACTTCAAATAATTTCATAAAGGAGACAAAGAGATTATATAAATTATGAATTATCGATTACATCTAAATATAATCGGAGGTTTCAAAACTTATCATTGGTTATTAATTCCAAACTCGACGAACCCTTTTCACACTTCCGTGGAACCCTATGGTTCCAAGAAATATCATTTTGGAACCGCTGGAATGACATAGCTGCCAATTTTACAATTTTTGCTTGAGACTTTTCATACTGATAGTTGAAAAACGGAGTTGCTGTTGTCGTCAAACATTGAGGCAAAGGGGGTGCGATTGTTCTTGCTTTCCAGTGTCGCCATCTCTGACCAAGAATTCATCATTAATCGACTTCAAGAATGCATTAATTCATTCATCCACAGATCATAATTTTGTCCTGAACCAGACAACGATCAATCTTCAATTCAATACCCCCAGAGGTATTGATTTGTTATGGGAATATGGAGAACTTTGTGACCCGACAGATTTAACGTGCTCCAGTCACCATTTACAACACGGGCTCTCTTCGTCCGACAGGATTCGTACTCTCGTTATCACAAACGTGAGTCCAGCGCCCTGCCAACAAGGCCATCCCGGTCTTGAAAAACGGAGTATATGTATTAAAGTTTTTAAGAATTTTTAAAAAAAATTGTCAGGCTTTTAGATGAGACAAAAAGTTTAGGGTTCTGACTGCGTTTTTAAAAATTCGTTAAAGAACCAATTTTTGAATTGGTTCTTTTAAAACCCATTAAGAAGTTGGTTACCTCCTGAAAATATTCCTCGTAAAAATCGTAAGAGTTGGCAGATATGGAGTGAAATCAATACTTTACCCAGATTCAAAATCTTGCATTTCACTTCAACTAAATATTTTTTTTCTTCAATGCACAGGCAAAACAACGAAAGCAAGTACATACATGTTCCGGAGAACAGTTGAAGAATCGCCGTATTATATGCTCGCTACTGGCTATCCTGTTGAAGTATACGAAGGGACTATTGCAGACCTAGAAGAGAACGATTTGAGGAAATACAGTTTAGACTCAGATTGGTTGAGCTACATCATAATCTTGTTCGTGAAAAATGAATCCTTGTTTCTAGCTAAGAATACATACGAGAGAATTCCCTACTTTTGCGTGAAAGATTCAAGACCTACCTCGACACCAGATTGGGTGTTTCTTTCTACGCCAAGGTGAGTGACAAAAATTTGAAGGTAAATCAAATGTGATCTAGACATTTTATTTATTCATTTTCTATTTTATAACCGTTGTTGAACAGCCGACTTAATTTTTTGGGAGTTTACGACTACTAATGTTCAGCTCCGTAGCCTTGTAATTTTGAACCCAATCTAGAAAACAATGGAACTCCTAGATCAAGATGTTAAATCCAATCATGGTAAGTGACGCCAGAGGGGGTATGTGCATTTGTAGATTTAGTAGTTGTATGTAACTGCAGCGTGATGAACCAATCATCGCCACATTCTTTAATAAAATTTTTTGTTTTTAAATTAAGTCACATAGCATTACTTATAATCCTTTTATACAGTCCAAAGCTATCGACGACCTTACAGTAGAAATTCGTTTTCGTGTGGGACTTCTTGTTGGAACTAACCCGAATTTGTGTCACAGGCAGAGGAAAACACTCTAAAACCTCCCACAGATTGCCTGACGTAAATGGGACTCTAACCCATGATCCGTCTACCAGTCAGGATATTGTACGTCAGCACTAAGGTCGGTGCAAGCCATATCGATCAGCCATCGCCGAGATTCAAACCCGGTTCACCTCATTCGAAGGCGAACGCTCTATTCCCTGAGCGATCACGGCTCGGTCTAGACATTTAAAAAAATGCAGCAGGAAGAATAAAGGGAAGAAGAGTTAATTTTAAAACGAATTTTTGCACTTCCGGTCTGTTTTGTACCACCCAAATTACGATCTGTGATAGATGGATGATATATGAATGTGTCCTCCCTGTGAAACGGGATGTGACGTACGTATGTTGTCACCGGGTCATCCTCAGGGATGTTTCCCAGACTGTCGCCAATAGCCCTATTGTGCAACTCCAGTGCGACTTAAATTAAAGTACCTACTTACCTCACTTTCTTCAAAATTTTTAATATTACCGTAAACCGGGGCGAGTCTACCCATCCAGGGGCGAGTCTACCCATTTTAGTTTTATTTAATTTTCACTACTTTAAATTGCAAATAAAAAAATTTTTACCGACTGAGGACTTAGTTCAGACTCTAAGGAAGATGGCGCTGTAGTAGTTTGATTGTCTTTTATCTAGGAGAATTAAAAGATTTCCTTCCACCATAATTTATTAGTGGTTTAAGTTTCTATCACTATATCTAGAACTATAAGATGGAGGGACATTTCGAAATGAAATGGTAACAAACAGTTGATATTAGAGGTGAATAACATACCACTTTAGGTAAATACCACTTTTTTCATAAAACCACCTTTTGTACCACTTCAATTATAAAAATCGGGTTAAGAGTCCAAATTAATTGATCAAATAGTATGATTAATTAATTAAAAGATCTTTTCCGTAAGTTATCCTTATTAATTAATCCTTAATTAATTTTTTTTTCAAAAATATCTAATTTGATTCTAGCTTAACGGATGAAAAAAATAAATTATTAAATTCATATTATTACTAACGAGATTTCTTTTTATCTATTTAAGGTTTATTTATTTGTCCACACTTTTTTCTTGAAATCTTTTCTTGGAGTCTTAAGTCTTCAAAACTGGTAACTTTTAATTTGTGATCGGTCCCTAGGTGTCAGAACTGGACAAATATCATATCGCAACAAATGGGCTGTCAACATGAAGCAAAATCTTCGTTATCCATCCCTGATAATGTAAACGGAGATATCAGGAGGAGCCCTGATTATTAAAGCTCATTAAAAAGTGTGAAAGAGCACCATATATGTAATATACCAAGTAATGCATCTTACTATGTAAAGGTAAAATAACACTGGAGAANAATTTTACTTCATAAATATCCTATATAGTAACTAAAATAACAATTTAATAGTAAAATTTGATTATTTACAATGTTAACATTCATTTTAGTAGAATGGGTAGACTCGCCCCATACGAGAGATTTGTCAGCAGTTCTATAAAAATATACAGTAACAGCGTAACTGTTAATATTTCCTAAAATCGATTTCACAGCTAAAGAGGGATAAATAGCGATTCCGAAACACCTATTAAAAGCCTTTTTTCTTAAATATTTACAAAAAGTTTGACCACTTGAAAGTTGACAAATTGAAAAAATGGGTAGACTCGCCCCGGTTTACGGTACTGGTTCAGCATGGAATCACAAAACTTGAAATACACTTTCAAGTCATTTGGCGCGACGAATTTCTGAGAGACATTCCTGATTAAGCAGCAAAGCACAGTGTTTCAGGAGATAGATTACAAAACAACAGATTTCCAATGCTAAACCATCAATTCCAATTGCCTCCCTATAAGATTGGAGTGGTCCATATCTTTTGCAAATGGAGAAAGATGTGCGACGCCATTTTTCTAAAGCAAATACAGAAAAACAGAATTTATATCAAAATTCAGAAGTTGAAAATAAAGTATTTCCCTTCAAATATAGCAAATGTCCTTTCAAAACAAATGTATTTTATTCTATGTTTACACATTCGTACATTTTTCTTCAGAAGGTTGAATGATTATTTTGCCCGAATGTGGCAACAAATTTTGCACAATTTAGATTTTTTTTTAAAAACTATCATTGTAGGAAATACCGGAGGATAGCTTTTAAACTTAAAGAAAAACACTAGTGTGAGGAATATCGGGCAAGTTTATTCCGAACCATGGCACTTTACCTTAAAAAACATCAATGGCAGTCAAGAGCATACCCGGCGATGGCCCTTAAAATTGAAGCATCAGGATTAAAAAGCCGACCGGTCTGTGTAGGGGGCAGGGAACTGTCCTTGCATCAGAAAGGTTCTGGGTTCGAATCCCGGGCAAGGCATGGATGTCCTTTCTCCTTTGTGTGTGTGAATGTGACCCGCTCTATAAACGGGTTTGTGGTTGTGTGAATGGTGCGGCAGAAGTCGAATTCTTGACCATAGATAGCGCCACTGAAAAACAAGAACAATCGCACCCCCTCTGCCTAAACAGGCATACGGCAAAAAAAAAGTCAGGATTAAAAATACAGAGCTATCGTATGCCGGACAATGGTTCTTATCCTTAAAAATAACCAATGGTAAGACTGAACATCATTTCCTACCTATCTAAACCTACAAAAGAAATACAGTAAAAAAGAGAAATCAAAAATCATGTATAAAGCAGTTAAATACTACAATTCCAAAGGAAAGTTGCCCAATGCAGCAGAAATTCCATAAGAAAATTGAAACCAATCGAAAATTCTAAAAAAGAAAATAATCAAAGCTTAACCCAGTCTGGGGACAGCCGGAAAATACTGTAGGCTCTAAGTGCGCGTACGTGACCTCTCAGCAAAAGAAAAAGAGAATTCAAAAAGGTAGGCTTGATGGCGATCCATGGCAACACCAGAAGGCCTCAAAGAATTTAATGAAATATTAGAATTAACAATAGTAGTTACTCAGAAATTAGAACTTAGGAGTTTGAGTGTTCAAACATAATAGGCGAGGCATCAATTTAAAAAAAAAATTTGAAAAAAGGTAACAAACATAGTGTGATGATGAAAAGTACCAGAATTTTCTCAAAACTCATAAAAACAGATACAATTTCAAAAAGAAGAGTTACGGCGGACAATGAAAACAATGAAAATAATGAAAAGTATAAAAATAACAACCGAATCTCACGTTGTCAAGAGTACCAGCTCCATAAAAACACAAAACCTTTTCTATCGCAAGAGCACGACAAATGTCTAAAAATTGCTCTCTCTCTGTACCCCAAAGGCTTTGTAAAAAGTTCTGGAAGTCAGAAAAGAAATACAAAATACAAAAGTAAAATACATAAACTAATTACAAAAGGAAAACATTGGTTAAAAACCTACTTAAAAATATTCCTATTTCAAACCAAGGAGCACAACTTTCTGAAAATCTTTAACCAAACTGAAATTCGATCCACTCTTCATAAGAAGGTATCTTGAGATTAAAGGATTAGTGCTCTACGCTCGCTATTTTGCCAACCAGTTACATCAGAATTACGTTCGCGAACTCGGTGCTTGTCGTTCAGATATCATTAGGCCGTGTCTCCTGTTTTAAGGATTCAGGTTTTGATATGGCAACGACACCACACTGGTTAGGTAGGTAGGTACTTTATTTAGATCAAACTAGAACTGCACAATGGGCTATTGGTGACAGTCTGTGAAACAACCCTTCTTAAAGGCGAGGACTTGGGTCTATTTCCCATTGGCCTCAGAAATGCCCGAATTGTAACTCTCTTATCGTTACCCAGTGGGCACTTGCGGCTTAGCGTCGCCCACGCCATGCAACTAAAAACCAGTTATACCCGTTTATCATTCACACGGAGGAAAGGACATAGAACACAGAAAGAGAAAAAGTTACATTCATGCCTACGGTGAGATTCGAACCCACAACTATTGGCCCCGTAGTCCAGAACCGTAACCACTAGACCAGTGATAGGCTAAACTGTACGAGCTATATTTTTTTCGACAGCTCCATTTTCAAAGATTCATGCAAAAACGACTAATTCATTTGCTTTAGGCTAAATATTTTGAGACAAAAAAATACGCCAATGCATTTATTGTACCGCCACTCTCAACCAAAAAAATGGCAGCAAACAAAGCAGCCAACTCTCGCCAATGTCCTTCGATCCAAGAAAGGAAACATGCTTGCGATAAAAGGTTTTACTCATTGGATCATGACATAGTCGGTATATAACCGTTATCAGCATTTTTCGGTATTTATCGAGAATCGGTATTTATCAAGTGTTGATAATTTTCGGTATGTATCAAATGTCGATATGTTTTATTATTATCCTATTTCGATATTTTTGAAAGTATACGAGAATATGATTTTAATATTGTTATTTCGATAATTAAAAAAACATTGGTATTTGATGATATCTAGATATAATATTAGAATTTTTTATATTGTCTGCGTTCAATTAAATCTTCTACCATTTTCCCACAAAATTACAGTTTACTTCAATTACTTTAAAAGATTTTGTGATTGGCGACTATGGATTGGACCGATAAATTCCATTTTTTTAATGCTTACAAAGCATTTCTAAATATGCTAACACTACTGCATTTGTTCAAAATATAGCGACAAAGCATTGCCAGATACAACGCTCAGCACAGACTTCAGTGAAACCATGCCAGATGCCACGGACTTGATCAAAACTCAGCCAGATACGACTAACATCGCAGATTTATTTGGTAATTACTGCTTTAGTCATAAATTTCTAATATATGACTAAATATATGTATATATTTATTCATATACTTTTTATTCATTATGCCAGATGTCTGAATCTCGTGATAGCATGTGCTGACAACGTAACCAAATTAGTATTCCTAAGGTTATTTGAAAGCACGTATTTCTTTTGTTTATAGTTATGCCCTTAAAACGTGTTACTATCAAACAAAATAATTTAAAATCAACGGTAATTGAAATAAAGAAATAATAAGTTTAGTACTGAAAAGCAAAATTAATGGAGAAATGGCATTAATTCGTTTAGGAGAAATGCAGAAAAAATATTATTATTGCCGCCCATCATTTAATTTTGGTAATAATTACTAATTGAAGTAAAATAATAAGCTATCTACAGAAAAGCAAAACTAATGAAGAAAAGGTAATAATTCGTTAAAGACAACGTAAAAAATTGGCAAACTTCAAGGGGTGGGCAAAAGAATAGAATTTTCTATTTCTCAAGAAATAATTAAAGAATTATTTTATAGCTTTAGAATTATTTAGATCATGGAATTTCTCATACTTATGAATGAAGTTTAAAGTGTTTAGAGGTATAAGGAACCGACAATAAATTACAAACTAAAATTAACGTTTTTGAACACCCTATGCCGAGTAATGTAGCAACAAATTTGCACTTTATAGCATTTATTTTTATTATTATTCGTAATAATTGCGCAAAATCTCGTAAGCCTAGCTTAAATATTTTTGAAGATACGGACATGTTTATTAAAAACTAATTTTTTTTTGTCTTTCTTTTTTTTGTTGTTGTTGTTGTTTTCGCAAATTAAACAAAATTTTAGAGCAATTTAAAAATTAGTCACAAAATTATTGCTTTTAAGCTTGGGACAGATTCGTATAAAACTGAACAAGATAATAATATTTAAAGTAGTTCTTTTATGCTGCTCATGTGCGAAAAAATTTTAAATTTGTTTTTCTTTTTCTCTAACTTTTTCTTTTTTTCTTTTCTTTATACGGCAACTTATAAGAAATGTCTGATTTCAATATCCTACAAGTTCTTAATTATTTTTAAAATGTATATTGAACTAAGTACCCTGTTCTGCTCCGCCTTCTCCTATTTTTAACTTTATAAATAATTTATTTTATAATTTCTTGATAAATAAAATAACAGTTTATGTATATTTTATAGATCTCCTATCTAACTGCGTCATGACAAAAGAATGGATTCCAGTTAATCCATATCCTTATGACGATCCTCATTTACCGCATAGCATTTTAGAAGCTCAGGATTACTGCCACTCCCACGATATGGATTTGTACAGACCTAAAATGCTGATACACTTGAGAGAAGATTTGGAAGGACTCAGAATGTGTACACCATCAGAAAGTAAGAATTATGATGATTTAATTCATAGAATTTTTGATCTAATCATGGGATGTTCAGGCAATAGATCTCAAGCCTAATGTCCGTGAGAATGACTTTAAATATGCTAATTGGTTACTGCGAACGATATTTTAAAATCAGACATAAAAACATTTTGTTATTTATGCTACTTGCCAATAATAGCTAGTCTGCCACCGATAACCAAGCGAATTTAAGATAATAAAACAGATGGTTCTTGTTTTCCAGTTGTGCCATCCATGGTCGAGAATTTGACTTCTGCAACACACGCGCGTCACAGACCGTTTACAAATAGGACCCATTCATATTCCACTGATCATAATTTTGACCTGACTCAGAGAATGATCTAACTTCAATTCAGTATCCTCATAAGTATTTTATTTTAATTTACAACTACTGTTGAACAGCCGATTCAATTTTGGTTTACGACTACTAATGTTTTGAATCCAATGTAGAGAACATGGGAACTCCTGGAGCAAAGTATAGGGAGAAATTTGCCTTCGTGGAGGACTTTTTTTGATGGAACTAACCCGCATTTGCGTTACATGGAGAGGAAAGCCTAGAAGACTTCCCCCGGCTAGTGTGACTGCAAAGGGACTGTCTACCATTGAGGTTATTTTACGTCAGCAATGTGGTTGGTGCGAACCTGGTGTGACGACTTGGTTTACGACTTGGGTTTACGACTACTATGTTCAACTCCATAGCCTTGTAATTTTGAATCCAATCCTTAAGACAAGGAAACTCCTGGATCAGTACCCCCAGAGATATTGATTTGTTTTGGAAACATGGAGGACTTTGCGACTCAACAGATTTAACCTGCATCAGTCTCCATTTACTACACAGGACATCTTCGGCCTGCCACGAACTCTTGGACATAGGACCTGTGCCCTACCAACCAGGTTATCCCGGCCCTTTACTCATTGGTTTGGGGAATTACTTTGTCAAATTTTTTAGCTTCTACCATTGCTTTATACTGCTTACAATTATTTTGATTATTAGCAAGGATGCCATTGCCCATACATATAGCAAGCTCTTCTGGTAATAAAAGTTTTCTAAAGAGATTGATCGATCTCTTTATCGATGCTGTTAGCATTTTAAAATGACTTTGCACTAGCATTGACTGTTTTGTAAAGTTAAAAAATTTAATTGAACTTCAAAATGTCATTTTCCTGGTATGTCCTAAACAATGTTTCCAATAATAACTAGCTTCAAAACTTCCCATAAATTTCTCAATATCTAATTTTTTTAATCTCAACCAGTGTAAGCATTTCTAGAATATACGCAGAGGGT
>NC_092213.1:10413482-10458106 GCF_043381705.1 Parasteatoda tepidariorum
TCGTATTAATTCTAGTTTCCTAGTTGTCCGTATCCGATTTATTATATCTTCATAAGCAATATTCCGCAAGAGCAGATATTCCGATTGGGTGGTGAGCCCAAGCATGCTTGGTACTCATTTTATCGACAGACTCAAGGCATGAAAGGCTGAGTCAACCTTGCCCGGCCCGAGGATCGAACCAAGTACTGCGCGAAGCGCTACCACTCAGCTACCGGGTATCTATGGATATATATAGATAAAAAACTCGACACGGAATGATGTTTGTTTGTTTTTTAGTGACAAGGTGATTTTTTTAACAGAAATGAGTAAAACTATACCAATAATCACATCAGACAATAATTACATTCTATAACACTGGTTTGCACAGTTTTCGTTGCATAATTTATTACGTCTTTATTGTAACTTCTGATAATTTTTTGATCAAGTTAAAGTGCCAACCCTTGCTGACATTGCAACTACAGTTAGTGTATGCTTATAGTATGTTTGATTGTCCTTAATTTTGTGTATTTGATCGTTTATGTGGTATTTTTCGAGTGACCTTACCTCTTTAACCTGAATCATATCTCTTGGGCGGATTGGGAAAGCACCCCATTCAGTCTATATTCATATTCAGTCTATATCAATAGCTCATTGCGCATCTCTAGTACGACGTAAATAAAATACCTACTTACCTACCCACCTTCAATTATTTTTAATTTATATATATTGAACTAAGTACACTGTTCTTCTCCGTTTTCTCCTATTCTTAACTTTATAAATAATTTGTTTTCTAATTTCTAGATAAATAAAATGACAGATTATCTATATTTTATAGAGTTCCTATCTAACTGCTTCATCACGAAAGAATGGATTCCCGTTAATCCATATTATTATGCCGATCCTCATTTCCCGCATAGCATTGAAGATGCTGAGGATTACTGCCACTCGTTGGAAAAGGATTTGTACAGACCTAAATTACTGAAACACTTGATAGTAGATATCAAGGGGCACAAAATGTGTTCAACATTAAAAAGTAAGAATCATGATTATTTAATTTATATAATTTTTTGATGTAATTTTCGGAAGTTCACGCATTAGATCTCAATGTTCGTGGAAATGACTTTAAATATGCTAATTAGTTATTGCGAACAATATTTTAAGTTCAGACGTAAAAACATTTTGTTGTTTATACTACTTGACAATAATAGCTAGCCTGCTATGGATAACGAAGCGAATTTAAGGCAATGGGTGAGATTGTTCTTGTTTTCCAGTGGTGCCATCTACGACCCAAAATTTGGATTTTGCCACACAAGCGTCACAGCCCGTTTATAGATAGGACCCATTCATTCATCCTCTGATCATAATTCTGACCTGACCCAGAGAATGATCCAACTTCAATTCAGTACCCTCATAAGTATTTTATTTTAATTTATTACTGCAGTTGAACAGCCAATTCAGTTTTGGTTTACGACTACTAATGTTTTGAATCCAATGCAGAGAACATGGGAACTCCTGGTGCAAGTATAGGGAGAAATTTGCCTTCGTGGAGGACTTTTTTTGATGGAACTAACCCGCATTTGCGTTACCTGGAGAGGAAAATCAAGAAGACTTCCCCCGACTAGTCTGGCTGTAAGGGGACTGTCTGCCATTGAGGTTATTTTACGTCAGCAATGTTGTTGGTGCGAACCTGGTGTGGAATTCATTTCCACCAGCCATAGCTGGGATTTGAAACAGGTGCCAGAAGCTTGATTTGTTATGAGAGCTTCGATGACTTTTTTGACCTCGAACGATTCAACCAGCACCAGTCACCATTTAATACATGGTGATTCTTCTGCTGGCGGAATAAAATTTCTCCCCATTAATAACTCCCATAAAATAACTCCCATTATGTACCCTCATAATTATTTTATATTATAACTATCGTAGAACAGCCAACTCAATTTTGGACTACTAATGTTCTACTTCATAGCCTTGTAATTTTGAACCCAATGCAGAGAACAGGGGAACTCCTGGAGCAAGTATTGGGAGAAATTTGCCTTTGTTGAGGACTTTTTGAGGGAACTAATCAGCATTTGCCTTACATGGAGAAGAAAACCAAGAAGACTACCCCCGGTTAGTCTGACGGATGGGGGATTGTCTACTACTGAGACTATTTTAAGTCAGCACTGTGATTAGTGCAAACCGGGTGCGGAACTTATATCGAACAGCCAGGGCAGGGATTTGAACCCGGAAGTATGGATTTGTTATTAAAACGTTGAAAGATTTAATCTGTACCAGTCACCATTTTCTACATGGTGATTCTTCGGCCGGCGGGATAAGATTTTGCGTTCTCATGAACACAGGGCCAACGTCCTACCAACCAGGCTACCCGGCCTACATAAAAACATACTTTCATTAAATAAACGTACCATTCTTTTTAATTGAATTATGATTCCATACCCTCGAAATTTAGAGAGTAGCTGCAATCTGGGATACATCGACCCACAAGAGTGGTCAAACGTTTGCACCCTTTATTGTTAATTATACTTTATGCACACTTCTACATATATCAAGAACATTATTTTAAGTGAATTAAAAGAAATTTTGCATACAATTATAAAATTCGTTAAAGCAAAGATAATTCCATGCAAAAAAAAAAGAATAACTTTAGTAAACATTTATTACTTCTTATTACTTTATTAAATAACAGTCGAAAAATATTTAAAGTGCAAGATATGCATATTTTTTCACTTTACATCCTTTAAAAAAAGTATTTTTATGTGGTAAAATGAAAATTTCGCATCAATTATATTGAATAGTTCCTGTGAAATCAAATTTGAAATTAGATTTCTCAGTAATTATTTGACCGGCTTCATTCAAAATTCGTAATTAATCATCCAGAAATTTATTATACAGATAATTAATAACGCAAGATACGTGAACTGCGGATAACCTATATTATAATTTATCGGAATGTTATAAATTATCCGAATGTTATTGATTATCGAATGTCATTAATTATCGTTCAAAATTATAATTATAAATTACTAAATTATTAATGTTATTAAAAATGTTTCAGTTACGTTCCTTCCTTTTGTTACGATGCAAACGCTTTGACGTTTTTTTAATGAGCTGAGAAATTAATTGCTACATCTTTTACAAACATGTAAACATTTCTATCTCATATTTTAAAAACATATATTGCTACGTAGATTATATGCATTATATGACATTTTAATTAATTTATTTATTTTTTCATGCTTTCAAATATTGCATATAACGTGAACTGAATTTATTTCCTTACATTTCAGAAAGGAAAAACACAGTATATTTCGAGCCTACACGGATTGACCTGAAACATTTTATTTTCACTACTGATTATCAGGTAGAAGTATACGAAGGATTTGCTGGATCACAAGAAGAAATTTATTTGAAAGAATATAATTTGGATTTAGCTTGGGGAAAACAGAATGCAATCATGCTCGTAAAAAATGAATCCCTGTTTCTAATTCAGCATGCAAAGAGTGTACCTTACTTTTGCGTGAAGCATTCAACACCTACCGGGACACCAGACTGGACTTTTCTTACTAACACTACACCAGTGTGAGTAATTTTATTTAATTTTTACAACCGTCGTTGAACCAATTGAGTTTACGACTACTTATGTTAAACTCTGTAGCCTTGTAATCTTGAATTCTACCCAGAAGACAAGGAAACTCCTTGATCAAGTATTGGGAGAAATTTGCTTTTGCGGAGAGCAATTTTGATCTAACTAACCCGCATTTGTGTTACATGGGAAAACCTCGAAGCCTATCACGGTTAGCCAGACGGCTAGGGAACTCTAACTCGTGATCCGTCTATCACAACTATTTTGCGTCAACACTGTAGTCAGTGCGAGCCGGGTACGGAATTCCTATCTATCAGCCACTTCTGTGATTTGAACCCGGTCCACCTCATTGAAAGGTGAGCGCTCTATCCCCTGAGCCACTACGGCTAAATGTGAGTAAAGGATAAAAATAAAAAGCATTATTTTTGAAAGTAGAATAAGTCTATTTTTAGAAAATAGTTAACAATATTTTCGGTAATATATATCGAGAAAATTAGGAATGCAATATGAATGAATAATCATAATAATAAATAACAATATTTTAAAAACGTGAGATTTTGAATTTATTCTAATTAATTTGTTTATCTTTTTGTCTGTTTTTTTTTCAATTTTTTCTATAGTTCAAAATTTTGTATGAATATGGTTTCCACAATAAAAAAGAAACTTAAATCTGGTAATACATTCAATAAATTCAAACTGTTTCATATATATTAGTTTAAAAATGCTTATTTGAAAAATGATATTCAAGTAAAAAAGAAAAGATGATGTTAAATCCACAATTAAAAATAATTTTGTGAATTAAATTATGAATCTTGTGAATTAAATTATGAATCTTGTGAATTTAATTCTGCCTTTATTACTCTTAACTGAATTCCGTATGAAACTCGGAGTAAATTTTTTTATTGTTACATTATAGTCTTTGAACTTGCGATCTAATTATCTTGCTATTTTATTCCAAATCAACTTAAAAAATACATCTATGGTCCCAGCATCGAAAAATTAAATAATTATATGTCATTGTAAATATTAGTTCTGAGATATAATTTTGTCTGAAATTGTACATATAAGTGGCATCATTCAAGATTACCGATGTTAAATCCCTTACCATATTTTAAGCATGTATTGAAGCAAGCTTTTTTATGTAATTAAAAAAATAATTTATAATATCTAAAATTTTAAAAAGAATTTCAACGATGTCTCTTAATTATCAATATTTGCAATGCAAACAAAATGGCTATTTTTCTTGTTTCATTGAGAACTCTTAAATCTCAGACTCCAAAACATTGAACATGTTCTTAAAAAAAATTTACATCTACGCCTAAGGAGGGATTCAAACCAACAACCACTGACTCTGTAGTCCAGTACAGTAACCACTAGACCAGTGATCGGCTAAACTGCACGAGTTATATTTTTTTTTGATAGCTCCTTTTTCAAAGAGGCATACAAAAACGACTAATTTCTTTGTTTAAGACTAAATATTTTGAAACAAAAAATACTCCAATGCATTTATTATACCGCCACTCTCAATCAAAAAAATGGCAGCAAACAGCGTTGCCATCTCTCGCCAATGTCCTTCAAACCAGAAAAAAGAAACTTGCTTGCGAAAAAAAGGTTTGACTCATTGGATCATGGCATAGTCGGTATTTATCCGCTATCGGTATTTTTCAGTATTTATCGATAATCGGTATTTATCAAGCGTCGATAATTTTTGGTATTTATCAAATGTTGATATTTTTTGCTATTACTGCGCTTTGATATTTTTCAAAATTAATCATATTTACGATTTATTAAAAGAATATTATTTTAATATTGTTATTTTGATAACATAAAATATATTGGTATTTCATGATATATCGATTTAATATTTGAATTTCTTTATATTACCTGCGTTCAATTAAATCTCCTACTATTTTCTCAGTATTTGGGATAATAGATGAATAATTAGTTATAAATATAACAAACAATTAAATTTACAGTTTTCTTTAATTACTCTAACAGATTGGGTGATTGGCGACAATGAATTAGACTGATAAATTCCATTTTTTATTACAATGCTTACAAAACATTTCTAAGTGTGCTAACACTACTGCATTTCTTTAAAATATAGCGACAAAACGTTGCCAGACATAACACTCAGCACAGACGTCAGTGAAACCATGCCAGATGCATCACTCACTACAGACTACAGTGAAACCATGCCAAATACAACAGTCAGCACAGACTTCAGTGAAACCATGCCAGATAAAACAGTCAGCACAGACTTCAGTGAAACCACGCCAGATGCAACACAAAGCACGGACTTTATTAAAACTCTGCCAGATACGACAAACGTCACAGATTTCAATGGTAATTCCTGCTTTAGTCATTTAACATTTAATTATTTAATTTTGCAAATTTCACCTCAAAAACTCAAAAAAATATCTTAATAGCAGTGTTGACTAAGATAGTAGGAGAGGGATGTGTGGGCCATTTCCCGGTATTTCATATATATATATATACCATTATCCTCCTATTATCCTAGTAAATAAATCTGTATCCTATTAATTGTAGTTTCCTAGTTCTCCGTNATATATATATATATATATATATATATATATATATATATATATATATATATATATATCATTATCCTCCTATTATCCTAGTAATTCTAGTATCCTAGTTCTCCGTATCCGAGTATTTCTATATCCATACTATAATAAATATATCCGTATTCTAGTTTCCCAGTTCTCCGTATCCAAACAATTCTTTCTCCATATCCTAGTAATTCTAGTTTTCTAGTTCTCCGTATCCGAGTTATTCTATCTCCATATCATAATAAATATACTCGTATCGTATTAATTCTAGTTTCCTAGTTCTCCGTATCCGAGTAATTATATCTCCATATCCTGCAAGAGCAGATGCTCCGGTTGGGTTCCGGTTGAGCCCAACGCGGAAACCCTAGTGTCTAGTTCCCAAGCATTCTTGGTACTCATTTTATTGACAGACTGAAAGCATGAAAAGCTGAGTCAACCTTGACCGGCCCGAGAATCGAACCAAGGACCAGTGGCATAACAGCGCGAAGCGCTACCACTCAGCTACCAGGTATCTATGGATATATATAGATAAAAAAACGCGACGAGGAATGATTTTTTTTTAGTGAAAAGGTGATTTTTTAACAAAAATGAATAAAACTAGAACAACAATCACATCCGACTAGATTTCTACTACACTGGTGTGCACAGTTTTCGTTGCACAATTTATTACTTCTTCATTGTAACTTCTGATAATTATTTGATCAAGTTAAACTGCCAACCCATGTTGAGATTGAAACTACAGTTAGTATATTATGTTTGATTATCCTTAATTTTGTGTACTTAATCGTTTATGTGGTATTTTTCGAGTGACCTACTTACCTCTTCAACCTGGATCACGTCTCTTGGGCAGAATGGGAAGGCATCCACCTTTAAGTCTATATTCATAGCCAGTCTATATCAATAGCTCATTGCGCATCTCTAGTACGACGTAAATAAAATACCTACTTACCTACCCACCTTCAATTATTTTTAATTTATATATATTGAACTAAGTACACTGTTCTTCTCCGTTTTCTCCTATTCTTAACTTTATAAATAATTTGTTTTCTAATTTCTAGATAAATAAAATGACAGATTATCTATATTTTATAGAGTTCCTATCTAACTGCTTCATCACGAAAGAATGGATTCCCGTTGATCCATATCTTTATGACGATCCTCATTTACCGCATAGCATTGACGATGCTCAGGATTACTGTCACTCGTTGGAAATGGATTTGTACAAACCTAAATTACTGAAACACTTGATAGTAGATGCGAAGGGGCTCAAAATGTGTACACCATCGGAAAGTAAGAATCATGATTATTTAACTCATAGAATTTTTGACGTAATCATCGGATATTCGAGCATCAGGTCTCTATCCTAATGTTCGAAGGAATGATTTTAAATATGCTAATTAGTTATTTGGAACGATATTTTAAGTTCAGACATAAAAACATTTTTTGAAGCGTATGTAGCCTGCTATGGATAACCAAGCGAATTTAAGGTAATGGGTGCGATTACTCTTGTTTTCTTCTATTACCGAGAATTTGACTTCTGCCACACACGCTTCACAGCCCGTTTACAGATAGGACCCATTCATTCATCCACTGATCATAACTCTGACCTGACTAACATTTGCGTTGCATGGAAAGAAAAACCAAGAAGACTTCCCCCGGTTAGTCTGACGGTTTGAGGACTGTCTACCACTGAGGTTATTTCAAATCACCTTTGTGGTTGGTGCGAACCGGGATCGCAATTCATATCGAACAGCCATCACTGGGATTTAAACCTGGTCCCCAAAAGTATTGATTTGTTATGAAAACTTCGATTTTTTTTGACCTCGAAAGAATTGACCTGTACCAGTCACCATTTAATACACGGTGATTCTTCGGCCGGTGGGACAAAATTTCGCGACCTCACGAACACAGTGTCAACGTGATACCAACCAGGCTACCCCGGCCTACATAAAGACATACTTTCTCTAAATAAACGTACCCGTTTTCGTTGAATTATAATTCCATACCCTCGAACTATAGATAACTATATATATACAATTTAATTTCTGAAACCTTTCTGTAAGAAAACATTGGAAAATTAATATAATTGTTATCTTTTTGCGATGTTCCAAGTTACTATTAAAATGTTTCAGTTACGTTCCTGCCTTTAGTTACAATGCAAACGCTTTGTAGTGCGTCTACCACTACAAAAATACAATTCGAATTCATTCACTAGTATATAAGACATGTTAACTCGATTCTATGTTGAGGTGCCTTTTCATAGATGAAAGTTGACATTGTCGGTACCACAGCTTTGGCGTTTTTGTATTGAGCTGGGAAATTAATTTCAACTTTGTAAACATTTCTACCTCATATATTTGAAACATACATGGCTACATTTTGTGCTGCATAGGGAATATGCATTATATGTAATGCTAATTAATTAATTTATTTTTTCGTGCTTCCAAATATTGCATATAACGGGGATTTAATTTATTTTTTTACATTCCAGGTAGGAAAAACACAGTATACTTCGAGCCTTTACGAATTGACCAGAAACATTTTATTTTCACTACTGACTATCAGGTAGAAGTATACGAAGGAATGGCGGGACCTCTAGGAAATTTTTATTTAAAAGAATTTAATTTGGATATAGATTGGGGAGAACGGAATGCAATCCTATTCGTAAAAGATGAATCCATGTTTCTAATTCAACATGCAAAGCATGTACCTTACTTTTGCATAAAGCATTCAGCGCCTACCAAGACACCAGACTGGACTGTTCTCACTAACACTGCACCAATGTGAGTAATTTTATTTCATTTTTATAACCGTCGTTGAACAGATGATTCAATTGAGTTTACGACTACTAATGTTCAACTCTGTATCCTGTATCTTATTAGTAGTCTGTAACATGTATAATTTCTATCAGCTTTCATTCTGTTAAGCCTTGTTTGAGTCTGTCTTTATGTTATCTGGTCTTAACTGAGCAGCCCCAGTTAAGCATTCTATTAATTTGTTTACGTATTTCTTTCTCCTGACCTTTTCCATTTCATTTTAAACTTCTTCTGCGCATTATAATAGGGGGCGTTGTTTTTTCAGTTTTTAGTGTTTTTTTTTCTTCTACTTGCTTTTGAAGTTGATGTGACTTAGTGAGTTTTTATTTTTCTGATGATTTTGATTGAGTTTCTTTTCTTAATTTGTTAATTATTTTGAATGTATCTTGTTTTCCCTGGACCTATATACAAAACCATCGGGGTACTGAGGGAGATATTTTAAGCATTTGTTTCTCCCTCAATTAGAAATGGTTTTGTTTTAAATGGCTACCGAGGCCGGTACCCCTTGAAGACGTCGGCTTCGGTGGTCATATTTTTATTCCTTCGTTTCTTTTAATGTTATCTGGGTGCTCCTCGTCTGTTGGTTTTATAAACTAGTTTTATTTTGAAAAATTCGAAAATCGTTCTTAACTAATAATTCCTACTTTATATTGTAATTTATTTTATTACAACCAGTCTAATTTTGGGTATACGACTACCAATGTTCAACTCCGTAGTCCTGTTATTTTGAATCCTATCCAGCAGACAAGGGAACTCCTGGATCAAGTATTGGGAGAAATTTACTTTCGTGGAGGACCTTTTTGATGGAACTGACCAGCATTTACGTTACATGGAAAGGAAAACTCGAAGACCTCTCACGGTTAGCCTAATAACTGGAGGACTCTAACCCATGATCAGTCTCATTAAACCACTGAAGATATTTTACATCGGCACTGTGGTCGGTGCGGAATTGGTATCGACCAGCCATCGCTGGGATTTGAACCCGGTTCACCTCATTGAAAGGCGAACGTTCTATCCCCTTAGCCATCACGGCTCAATGTTTTTTAATCGATAAAAAGCGTTATTTTTGAAAGTTTAATAAGTCCACTTTTAGAAAATAGTTAACAGTATTTTCAGTAATGTATATATATCGCATTTTTATATTTTTATATTTTTAATTATTCATGCATTGTTGTACGATTCATACGATCAAAAGAATTTTGGCTAATTATTTTAACGTAAAAACACTTTTTTGAAGGAGTGATCAGTCTCAAATCTGCAAAAAAAGCACAGATGTAAGTACAGAAATGGAAATACTATACAATTCGTAAACAAGAACTTTCCTCGGTGTCTAAACACCAAACGATGGTAGAAAACTAAAAAGAAAAGCATGTGCAAAGAGGTTTAACCAATAAGGACAGAGGAACAAGTTTGAGCAAATTAATAAAAAAGAGAGATACAAAACATGTGTGAGGGGCTTTGACTGCAATCTTAGATTGCAACAGATTGAATTACAATATGCTTCCAAATGTTGAATAACAGAGGGATACTGGAAAGATCATAAACTGATTCCTAAAAATCAAGTTTGTTTGATAAAGAGTAGTGTTTAATGATTGAAGCGGTATAAAACTCACACTTGTGATTAGAACTTCAACTTTGTTATGTGATGGAAGATCGATGAATGTACTGCTTTTTGACAAATCTTTCGTGTTCAAGTCGAAGTTAAGAGTATGTTTTGTTTGTCCAAAATATGCGAGACCGCATTAGCATGGAATTCGATGATTATTACCACAGCTGTTAATATCAGTAATAGAGTCTTTAAGGCCGATGATATTTAGTTTATTAACAGGATAATAAAGCGACTTTAAATGAAAATTGATTCAAAATCTATACAATTTGGGAATTAATTTGCGTATAATAGGGTAAAATAATTTAGTTGCTGAAGTTCGAATTAGAGAATTTGGTGGATTGCAAACTTAATTTTCTATCGTTAATGTTGATAATATAAGAATAATAACGCATACTTCAGCGATAACTTTAAGGTAAAGGATGTCTTCATTGAAGAAATAATCATTTGACCGAAATGTTCAATTCAAATCAATACTTCCTGTTGGTTAAAACACTCTTCGCGCAGGTCTATCTCTTTATTTCTCTACCATTATTTGGTGTTTAGACCCTGGGAAAGGCTCTTGTTTATACAATCGGAACTATAGTGTGTCCACTTCTGAACTTTTATCTGTATTTTGTCATGATTTTTTAAAGCACCTACACAGCGCAAAGTATACCCTATTCTTTTTGGAATAAGTCCATTTCTAAGAGTCGACGTTTAAAAAACTTGCGATTTGCATTCTCAAATTACTGTATGCCATGGAAATTTTCACTCGTAAGAGAACACTTTCTAACAATAAATACCAACTCGATCAAGCACTTAGCTAATTTACTATGTTTTGCTCCAATTATGTTTTGCTCCAAAGTCATTATTTATCTGATTTCGCTTAGTATTCTTTCGCAAGATCTGCTGTTTGGCTTATGTTTCAATACTGCCGTGCAATTGAAACAGCAACGTAAGTACTTCATAGAGTTCTAGAAAAGTGGCTAGAAACTTTTTTTTTCTATTGCTAATGCAATGAATGCTAATATTAATTTTTTTTGAAAAAAAAACTACATATTTGCAATATGAAACTTATCATACAAATATGCCTCACTTTCGAATATTCTGTTGCTTGAATTGATCTTTCTAATCCACAACATTATATTATTCAACTGCAACAATTGGGTACTTGCATTTCAAGAAAAAGATCATTGATACCCAGACATGTGACCTCTCGCATGCTTCACGCATGCTAACGGATAAAAGTGTAAACGGGATTCTCCCGAGATCAGTTTGTGATATTATATAATTCCCTACTTAGCAGAGAAGGCAATTTGTTAACAATCGAAGCAAGTAGGGAATTTTATAATAACATAAACAGATAGAGGGAAAATTCCTTTAACACTTGAGCACGCTCAAAACTATCGAAACTTTAATATCGAACTATCTTTAAATCGCGAAAATATGAACGCATTTCGTACGAAATCAGACACAAAAAACGTACTTTCTCTGAATAAACCAACTTTTGCTTCAACGGATTCGGATTTCTGACTCCCAAAATATAGGGGGTAGACGCAATCTGAGAAATTGGTCCCAATAATTTGGTCACGGAAGCTCTCCAGATTTTACTCTTTGCGTATTTTACTATATCAGAGAACTTTCTAATCGAATCAAAAAAACTTTTGCACACAATTATAAAATTCATTTATCCAAAGATTCATTTATCCATGCAAAAAAAATAATTTTTTGTAAATATTAGTCATTTTTATTATTTTATTTAATGATGGTCAAAAAAGTTTTGAAGTGTAAGATATACAAGTTTTTGCATCTTTTTAAAGAATATGATTTTATGTGACAAAATTGTATTTTTTTTAGTTAAAAAATTTTTGAGAAATTTAATTTCAAATAAGTCAGATATTTGGTAATAAACAGTAAAAAACAATTTGCATTAAGGGGCTCAAATTTTAGAGCGCTCGTCAGACCAAACTAGAGGGACCATATTTCCCAGATTACGGCTATCCTATATTTTGGAGGTCAGAAATCCGAATCCGTCGAAAAAAAGGCATGTTTTTTCAGCGAATCATTAGATCAAAAGTTATTCAGGGTGGTGCGTTTTTTATTCTAAGCGCACGGTCCGGGAAACATCCCTGAGGCTTATCCGAATACATGCCATCGAAATTTTAATCCCCTGCAGAGGAGATGGCTTTCCTGATTTGGTAGCCCAACGAACTGCACGCGAAGTCGAGCTTCTTACGGTAGAAAAGTTTAACGAGGACCTAACCGCGCATCCTCGGTCTCTACACAGGCTGATCAAAGTGGTCACCCATCCACTTACTGACCGCAGCCAGAGATGCTTGACTTCAGTGTTCTACTGGGAACCGTGCCTTTGCGATAAGTTCACTAAGTGACCCACTCTCTCCTTGTAAGTTATAAGTTGTCTATGTATATTCGAATATGACTAACACTTCACGGCGTACAGAACAGATTTGAGACAAAAATAAGAATTTAAAATCAAGAAAAATAGTAAAAACCTATATTTGTTATACACATATGTTATTGATATACATTCCTTTGATATACACTGGTGAACAAAATTAAGAGATGGAAAGCATTTTCGTCACATTTCTCTAAAAATACCGCACAGTTGATTGCCATATATGGTCACTGTAGCGCTATTGACCCTGAGATAAGTTTACGTATTCTTGTGGGCGTTGCTAAGCCAGCAGGAGTTATAAAAGTCCGGATCGAGCTGTTCATCTCATTCCACTCTTCAACACAGTTGAAGATTTTAGTGCATTTTTTGAGTAACCTTGTTGTTTCTTTCTGGTTTTTAAGTGAAAATCATCGTTTAGACGAAGGTATGAGGTGGAGAATTGTGGGTAGACTTGAGGCAGGCCAGTCCCAAGCTCAGATTGCTAGGGAATTGGATATAACACCAAGCGTCATTTCCAATTTGTGGAGTCAATTTAAAACTAGTAGGACAGTATGCAGACGACCAGGACAAGGTCACCCGAGGGCTACAACGGCCAATGAAGACCGGTATTTGTTCCTTTCAGCTAAGCGCCAGAGGACGGCTGCAGCCACTCAATTGTCTAGGCTATTGTCTTCGCGGCTGCTACAGGAACATCAATTTCGTGTAAGACAGTTTCCAGGAGACTCCATGAAAGAAGGCTGTATGCCAGGAAGCCCGTTATTTGCATTGCACTCATTCCCTCCCACAAAAGAGAGCGTGCAGAATGGTGCAGACAACATCAGAATTGGACACGGCTTCAATGGGCTAATGTTCTCTTCACCGATGAGTCCAGATTCAGTCTACAACCTGATTCTGGACGGTTATTGATGTGGAGGGAACCTGGAACCCGATACCATCCCAGCAACATTATCGATAGCGACCATTATGCTGGTGGAGGACTCATGGTTTGGGCAGGGATCATGCAAGATACCCGCACACCGCTCCATATGTTTCACAATGGTACCGTGAATACCTAGAGGTACTGGCAGGAGGTCCTAGAGCCCTATGGGCGTCTTTTCAGGGGCGCTGTTGGCCCTGAGTTCATTTTTATGAACGACAATGCGTGACCACATAGGGCTCTCATGGTTGATGAGTATCTGGAAGGCGAGGATATTCAACGAATGGATTAGCCAGCAAAATCCCCTGACCGGAATCCTATTGAACTTTCTTGGGATGCTCTTGGGGGAACTATTGCGATGCGCCAACCTCCCCCAGAACCAGTCTGGAGTTAAAAATTGCTCTGGTGGAAGAATGGGAGGGTCTTCTGAAATTCCTCCTTAACTCCCTTATTAACAGCATGCATACTCGTTGTGCACGCTGTCTGTCTGTCAGGGGTGACCATACTCCATACTAGAAACAACACACACTGTGCAAGCCTCACTTTTATTGTCATCTTTTATCCTTAAGTTCAGATTACATTGGATTTATTGGCAATAGGTCTTGCCAGTCAATAGCACTTTCATTTTTGTTTTGCATGCTTTATTATCATGGAATAAGCTATATACATACCAAATTTCATTTATTTATATTCAGTATTTTTGAGATATTTGGGGAAATGTCTTCTATCTCTTAATTTTGTCCACCAGTGTATTATTTTCATATTTCGTAATTGATATTATTCTCTGGTTGATTACAGGAAAAAACAAAAAAATTTAATTTTAATTTTTCTATATTTCTCATTGTTGGTGATCGATTCAAACTTGAGTGTATAACTTAATGGAAAAAAATTTAACTAAATTTGCACTCTTACACTCTTATTGTTGTTGTTACTTAAGCCACTTGCCAATCCGCAAGCCAGCTTGAAATCAGTGAGTTTTTAACGTAGAAGTTGTGTCTCTGATTGTTGTATGTAAAAGCCGTGTCCAGTCCGAAGGGGTCGGGGTTCGATCCTCGACTCCGCTAAGACCCACTGAGTACATGCGATGTACGCTCTCATAAAATCAGTGGAATCGGAAAATCCTGTAATCGGTCGTTGAGCAGTAACATGGCTACATGGATCTGGAGGAAATTGGTAAAGTGGCCTCTCGAATTGAGATTGCATGCATTCGAATCATCCTCGGGGATTTTTCTAAGACCGTCGACAATAGAACAGTGACGTAAATAAAACCACCTCTAGTACCTCTATTGTATGTAAATATTAAAATAATAAATTAGATTTAAACTTTTATGAAAAAGATTATATATAAATATTCGGATTTTTTCCATAAAATGAACACTGAGAATTAGTTGCAAGCTTAACAAATAAATTAGATTTAATCTTTTATGAAGATCTTTAGATTTAACTCTGACGATGGATAATTGTTGATATATTTGTATAAATATATTAGTAGTTTAAAGTCATTGAGCTGCAAATAATTATATAAATTAAACTTACGTATAATTAGCTTATTTTATTACATTTATAAAGTTTCTGAAAAGTACTAACACTTTCGAAATTGTTTCAAATGCAGGAAGGAAACTCAGCAAGATACAACAGTCAGCACAGACTTCAGTACAACTGTGGAAACTACTGACGTCACAGATTTATTTGGTAAATAATCACTCACTGCTTCCGCCAAAGACCATAAATATTGTAAGAGAAATACAACGAAACTCGCATTTTCTTTTCATACACTATGCGGTTTACTAATCTTGCGAAAATGACAAAACTATAAGTTATAGGGAAGTACAAAACTTCATACGTAAATTAAGATATAGCTCAAAGAGATAATGGATTTTTTTCTAGCTTAGAACCATGAGGATTAAAAAGAATACGCCATTGATATATTCCCCTCTTATGAATAAAACAGGGCTCGAAAAACAGCCCGTCCGCCCGTCCTCGGCGGTCGAAAATTCCCCGCGGACAACGAATTTCTCGAATCCGGCGTCCGCGCGTACGGCCATTTCCCCGTTAATGTTCGTGATACATTTTCAATTTTTGTTATCTTACAGGAGTCTAACCCCTCACTTCTAAAATGACCCTGAAATGGAATTGATGTTTTCTGTGTCTGGGAGTACTGCAGCGGTTGAAAGCGGCTTTTCAGCAATGAACTTACAAAAAAACAGATTACGTACTGGTCTTAAACAAGAAGCGTTAAACGCAATTATGAACATTTTACCTAAATGGAAAACCCCTTTCAGATTTCTGTGCAGAAACCTCGGCAAATTATTGGCTTGATTGTGGAACTGGCAAACGTCATATTTGATTCATTTAAAAAACGCAGTAACCTCGGATAAATTGACATTCTAGAAAACTTGACCTTTGTCATTTAAATTATTTCATAAAAGAAATAAATTATTTCATAAAAGAAATACTAGATTACTATTAGTAACCTAGCATTTCTTTTATTACTGTATAATGTAATCCTAGTAACTACTAATTCATTGTGCAATTTATATAAATGTTTGTAATGAATAAGAGAAAATTATATTTTTATTTATTTAAAAGCTTCGGCTTAGTTTCAAGGGAGAACGGATACGTTGTAGGACAAGCCGTCCTCGGGGATGGGTAAAATTTTTGAATTTTTTCGAGCCCTGTAGGAAGTATAAATAAATCTCTTGAATAAAGACCCATTACACGCATGTTTAAATATAAAAGTATTGCCTATGAACTCGTGCAAATCATGTCATTATTAAAACACTACAGTGCGTCTAATAATTTGATTTAATTATTATTATATGCTAATATAATGCTTGATATAATAAATATTCTATATTTATATAATATATCGTCTAATTTATCCTATCGTCAATGTGAAGAACCGGGTTCCAATCCCTGCGATGGCTGGTCGAAACGAATCCGCATCCGGCATGCATCGACCACAGTGCTGACGTGAAATATTCTCAGTGGTAGACGGATAGTGGATTAGAGTCCTTTTGTTGTCTGGCTAGTCGTGGAAGGTTTCCGTGGTCTTCCTCTACATGTGATGCAAAATGCAGTGTCGCGACAGTTATGAAATAAAAAAAGAACACCCTTAATTTGATTTTTTGAAATTCTCATTTCAAGAAAATTTAAAGAAAAATTCAAAACCACAGTTTAAGTGCATTACACTTAAGACAAAGTTATAATTTTCTACCATGTATATATCATCTTGCAATAAAGAATTTTCTGGGCTTTTAAACAGACAAATAAATATTGTTATTCTGTAAGTTATAAAATACTTTTAAAAATCGCCAATTCTGCGAGATTTTAACACTCAGATGCAAAATTTTTCAAATCAATGAATAATTCTCAATTATCATAAATTTTCGTTAGTGCAGGAAGGCATTATTGGAGTATAATTNCAATTCGAGAATTTTGGAGATGCGGTGAAAAATTATATAAAAGGGGGAACGGAGTACAGTGGAATTAGTTAGTCAGACTAAGAGTTATCTCTGCCGCTTGTCTTTCGGAGCTTGTCGCTAAATCTGTTTTGTTTTGTCTTAACAAAAAGTTCATTCAATCGCCGAACCCGTCGTCGCCACTATTTCGACTAGTGAAAAAATCAGCAACAATACCATTGGAGATACTGTGCTCGTTGAAGTTATTCATTCCAGCTCGAAACTTTGAGATCCTAGCATAGCGGATATTTCTGTGCCAATATATATATATATATGTGTGTGTGTGACCCCGTTGAAAACAATCTCATAATTGTAAACTCTTTTTTTGTCTTGGCTTACTAAAAAGAATTCAAGATGCTATTCAGTTTCATTCTTATTTTTTTTTCAGATATTTCATCATATTGCATCATTAAAAAAGATTGGATGCCTGTTCATTCTCTCGTGGATAATAATCCTCGTTTCCTAGTAAAGACAAAAGAGGAGGCTCAAAAAATTTGTCAGACAAAAAATATGCATTTATACGAGGCCAAACCTCTTTCAGAACTCACGAAATATTTGAAAGACACTAATACATTACAAGGAAAGCAAATGAAAGAAATTTGTAAAACGCAAAAAAGTAAGCAACATGTATATTTCATATTATGTTTGTGATTTGATAAAATTTTTGATTTTTTTCCATTTTTTTCCTTAATTCTTAGTTATAATCACATTAGAAAAAAAAGATGTTTTCTTCCCCAACCAATAGCAGCTGGAGGTGGCTCTTTAATGGTATGGGAAGCTTTCAGATATGATTTTAAATTAAAACTGACTCTTCCCTTAAGCTGTATGAAAGCTACTAATTACCATGAAAGGCTAGTCATTAATTATTATTTAAATATTAATTTCAAACTTTAAAAAACTTGTTTATTTGTTTTATTATATGTAAAAAATTATTAATATTGTTATTATTATTTTAAATGGGCATCTTTAAGTAAAAATAAGGCATTTTTTCCCATAAGCTAAACAGTGTAAAATAATTCTATTGCCCAAAACAAAAAATCCTTTGGCAATTTTATCTAGAAGGCTATCAACTATTTTTTGAACAATTATCTTAAAATCAAGTGCATATATATTACCGAGTTAGGGATCAATGTAGTTAAAAGAGCAAAGTTTTAAAACTTATCGCATTTGTCTTTGCAAAAAAAATAAATCTGAAAAAAAAAGGATATTCTATTTTTTTCTCTTAGTCTGTAGTTCAAAACATGTGTGCTATAATCAAAAACACTCTTGAAAAATAGAAGACAATTATTTTTAAACAACATGAGATATCCTATTTAACGTGGTGTAAAATGCGAACAAAATATGATTTTGAGATAAACGCATTTAAGGACTTAAAATCACTAGTCTATCCTGTGTTACTACCTTGCACAAAAACTACTATAACTATGTAAATTAGTGGCTGGGTGGCGCAGTTGGTTTGTCGTCGGCGTTCTGAGCCCAAGTCTGCGGGTTCGATCCCTGGCCCAGACACCGGATTTTCGGAATGCTGAAAATCCTCAGAGGCCATGATTATGCGGCATGTAAAAGATCCTTGGAGTGCCTTATTGGCTCTTGGCATTTCCGGCAAAATTAAATTCCTAGTGCACTTTAGCATCCAAATAGAGTCTCGGTGCTGCCATCTAGTGTTGCAGAAACTGGACGACCAATTTAACATGACCAACGGTATCTCACCCACTGTGGTGGTCCTGAAAGAGTCGATACCACCTCTGGAGAACGCACTAGGTCTGCTCTTCGGCAAGACCGATTGTGCAGCTCATTGGAAAAGAAAAAAAAAACTTTGTAAATAAACGGAGTAAAAACAAAAGTAAAGAATTTTTAGAAAGCTAAAATTACAGGAGTTCTGAATTTGTAATAAACTCAATTTCAAAAATTTTGCCCGTAATCATGTTTTTGCCACTAGTCAGATACCTGAAGGGGTCTAATGTGCAAATTGCTGAAGTAATTTAAGAAATGAATAATTTTAGTTTCTTTAAACAGGTCATCTTAGTTAATCTGCACATGACTTAGATAATGAGTAATTCTCTTGTGCTAAGCAAATGTCCGTATCACAACAAAAAAACAGACACATAACCGAAACGTTTTATTCGTCACAAAATGATAATAATTAAATAACTATTAAAATTTTTGCTTCAGATGGTTTTTGAAATCAAACTGATATGACACTATTATTCCAGAAAGCTTACAATAAGGTAACAGAAACGTGCGTATGGAGGGACAATTGGAGGGAAAAGAAATCACCAAACCGCATGTGCCAAGACTTCGACTCTTTCAAGAAAAAAAACGCTTTTTTATTCAAGGAAATTGAATTAAAAAATAAAATCTCCATATAACATAAAAACCTAATGGTCTAACACAATTTTCCATTGTTGTTGGTGTATTTTTATTGGCCGGAAAATCACATGGTGGGATCTAGTTTTTCAACATTGATTTCCATATCATTTTGGTTGTCATCAGCATAAACTTAGTGAAAGTCATAAAGGTTTTGCTTTCCTATAAAATTTTTTTGTATCCCTAATTTAAAGGTATTAAGAATTATCATTATGTGGCGTAACTACCACTACAATCATTAAACATCATTTCACTAGTATATAAAACATTCTAACTCAAATAATCTAGGTTACCTATTGATAGGTCAAAGTTGACATTGTCGAAAGCTCCTCGTCCACATTGGTGACCCGGACGTGATATAAACTTAAATCTAAAGTATAACTTATGCGCATGTATCAATTGTTATTAATTTATATTATGTCCCTTTCAAATGACCAGATAGAAATTTTATAGGATAAGTTAATTACAAAAGCAAATTACCATTCTACTTCGCCGCAGCAGCATCTGTTATTTGCTGTTACCTAATTGTAAGTGTTCTAGAATCAAACTGTAATATCAGTCTGATTTTAAAAAACTTTCAGTAAGCGAACATTTGAAAATTTATCATTTTATCTTTTTACTATATTTCAAATTACGTCTAAAACGTTTCTGTTATGTTCCTCATTTTGGTTCTGACGCAAACATCTTTCTTGACGTTTTTGTAATCAGCAGATAAGTTACTCCCAACGTTCAATTACGTTTTTACAACCACGGAAACAGTATTATCTCATGTTTTTTTGTAGCATAACTGCTACATTTGGTGCTAAATGGGAAGTATGCATTATTTGTAAATTTTAATGATTGATCTATTTTTCTTCTTTGCTACCTCTATACGTTTGCAATAACGTAAACTGACTCTATTCTTTTATTTGTAGCTTTAATGTTTTTTTGTAGCATAACTGCTATATTTGGTGCTAAATGGGAAGTATGCATTATTTGTAAATTTTAATGATTGATCTATTTTTCTTTTTTGGTACCTCTATACGTTGCAATAACGTAAACTGACTCTATTCTTTAATTTGTAGCTTGTAATGCTAGTAATGTTTTTTGTAGCATAACTGCTACATTTGGTGCTAAATGGGAAGTATGCATTATTTTTAAATTTTAATGATTGATCTATTTTTCTTTTTTGATACCTCTGTACGTTTGTAATAACGTAAACTGACTCTATTCTTTTATTTATTTTTTAGCCGGAAAAACCAAAGTATATTTTGAGAGTTTTATAACAAACGAGAATCGTTTGTTTTATGCTACTAAGTATCCGGTAGAAGTATACGAAGGAATTGCGGGATTTACAGAACGAGCTTATTTGAGGAAATATAATTTGATTTTTGCCTGGGATGAAAGGAATGCAATCATGCTCGTGAAAAATGAATCACTGATTCTGATTCAACATGTAACAAAGCCTGTACCTTACTTTTGTGCTAAGCATTCAACACCAGCCATTACACCAGACTGGACTTTTCTTACCAGCACTACACCAAGGTGAGTAATGAATGAAAAGCGTTACTTTGAAAGTTGAATAAGTCCACTTTTAGAAAGCACTTATATAAAAAAATATCTTTTGCCAGAGGATGATATGCCCCTTTCTCCCTAAAACCTTAAATTTTAAATATTTCTAAATAAAGCTTCTAATTTCCATTTTTTTAATCTGGAAGATATCCAGGACCGGGATTGCCTGGTTGGAGGGACGCTGGTCCCACGTTCGTGAGCACGGGAAATCGAATCAACCCGGCCAAAGACTGCCCGAGTAGTAAATGGTGACTGGTGCACGTTAAATCTGTCGGGTCACAAATCCTCCATTTTCCCATAATTAATTATACCTCTGCGGATACTGGATTGGAGATATATTGTTCTCTGGCTCAGGTCAAAATTACGATCTGTGGAGGAATGAAAGGATATATGAATGGGTCGGCACTATAAACGGGTGTGACGTATGGGTGTGGCAGAAATCAAATTCTTGGTTATAGATGGCGCCACTGGAAAACAATAACAATCGCATCCCCTTGACTTAAAGTTCTGCAACAGCAGCAACAGAAGATATCTAGAATAGATTTTTTGAATTTTTTTTTATATTCTACGCAATAAATAATTTTTAGAGTATCACTTATATTGGATCCTTTAACGAAAAAAGTTCCCGCTCACTCAGAGTGTGCAGCCCTCTAATCCTATTTCAGGATTTATCCCGTTTTAACGATTTTGCATTTTTCTTTTTTTAATTTCGATGTAAATAACTGCTGGGAATACATCTTGTATAAGGTATAAAATTTAAGAGAAAAAAATAGGTTGCCATTACTGAGAAAGCTATTACCATTGCCTCCCTCGAAAACGATTTATATTACAGCTAGTTGAATCTTTTTACAACTAGTTGATTTTACAACTAGTTGAATATTTACAACTAGTTGAATAACTAGTTTACAGCTGGTTATTTTGCAACTAGTTCTTTGTGTGGAAGGAATTAAAAAAATAATTAATCAGTAGGAGAGAGTGGGGTCAATTGTAACAGGGTACGATTGTAACAGAGCAAAAATTTCGAGTGTCGGGTTCTAGATTTGGTTCCTAGGTGGCGCACAAGGTGTATTTAATAAATCTACATGTACACCCCTGATGGCAACCATTTTTATGTACTTTTGAAAGAGTTACATCACAAAAGATATTTTCACGCCACGCAAGTACTTTTTTTGGTATTAGAATATTATATTGTAACAAAGTAATTTTGTTTAAACAAATAAAAATTAGTAACCGAATATGTAAGTGGACACTTTAATTAACATTTCAAAAAAAAAAAGATTAGTTTTGCTAATTAACTAGCATTGTTTTTAACAAATGAAGCTGAAATGGCGTCTTGGGGACAATTGTAACAATAAGTAAAGGGACGATTGTAACAGCTGAAAATAAATAATCTTATGTTTACAAACCATTACTTAACTCTTTAAGAACCACCAATAGTTTCCTATATCATTTATATTATGTTGCATGTGCATTATTTTATTTGTCACCTTTCACAGCATAAATTAAAATTTTTAACCCCTTAAAGTTAAAAGTTTAACCCTTTAGGTCTCTGCTCATTATTATTTTTACTCCTAAAATATCACTACTATTTTGATCAATAAAAAAATATATCACAACTATGATAATATGTATAATTAACTATGTTTTAGTTGAATTTATGAACTGTTACAATTGACCCCGTAAGTGGGGACAATTGTAACAAGTGCACGACTGTCAAAAATTGTTAATAACTAATATAATAATATTTAAAATCAGGTATTTAATTTTTTTTCTAGTAGAGGATAGTCTACTTTACTCGTCTGTCAATTAATACTAATAATATATTGGATTTTTTGTTAGTTAAAAATAGTTAAGTAAAAAATGTTACAATTGACACCACTCTCCCCTACTGAACAACACTGCAAAATCCTGTACAAAACTGAAAGGCATATTCCAACGCAATTAAAGTGCTTAGTGGAAGAACCAGGTAAGTGACATTTTAGGGATATTTATGAATAAGTGAAAATAACAAAGCTGTTGCTTCCAATATGGGTATATTAAAGGTAACAGAATTGTTTTTGTTTTCTCTTTAATCTTAACATAACCAATAAACGTTAATTTTTAGTATGCTTGCATAATCTTACTTTCAAATTAGGCAGTGGTAAATAAAATAAGATAAAGAATTATTAGTCCTGCCTTCTAATAAATAAGTAATAAAATAGTAGAGACCACCTTTTTTATTCTCGCCTTAATCATAGCCTATCTGAAACTGCTACTTACCTGGTTTTTCCACTAAGCTCTAGTATTATATGTTGCTCTTCCCAGTGGTTTTCATGGCTTCAGTGGCTTCTATTGTAATTCATCCCATCAGAATAGAGATTAACTGTATTTAGCGTCACTTAGAGTGGTGATATTGCTCGCGGCCACCTCATGATAGTCAAACTTTACCACTCTCAAGAAATTTTCTCTGGGGACGAAGACACATATTCCTATTGCATCGGATTTAAAATTGCTCAGTACTGGTGAATTACCAAATAAATCAATATAATACTTTATGCCTACATTAGTATGTTTAGTACTTATTGTATAAACCCTCAGCATTTGAATTTCGTTCGAAATTCACTTATCAGTGGCAGCAAATTAATGCCGAAAATTTAAAAATAAATAGAATTCTTATAAAACCTTAATAAGGATTTTGTAGCATTTCTCTATCGACCTTTCATTTACTGTTTGAAATATTTATAAGTAGTGGTGGAAAAAGTTCTTTTAATTAATATTTTAATTCATTAAAATATTAATACACTATCTTTGCTATCACGGAAAAAAATATGTTCTGAAACAACGGTAAACCCGTTTTAGAATTCTTATCATAACTGAACCAATTACTATAATATCAGAAGATCGTATTACCGAAATTAATTAAGCATCATCTACGTATTCATGGTTTCCCTAAAGGAATTTATTATTAACTTTTTACCCATAAACTTCACTTTTTAGCACATAGCTCATTTTTTATTTGAATTAATGCATAGTACCTGTAATAATTAAGCATTGGTATCGATAATATGGAGAATAATAATATCCTCAAAATGAATAAGTATCTTTCTCTCATTAGCTTTGCTTTTTAGTAGATAGGTCATTTCTTTATTTCAATTCAACAACATTAATTAATCGTTGATGTCAATAACAAAGCAATTTTTTTACGGTTCCTCTAAATGACAAAGTAACTTTACTCTATCAATTTTGCTTCTTAGTACGTAGCTTATTTCCATAAGCATATATTATTACCTAAACTGATTAAGAATCATTGGCGTCAATACCAGTACGGGGATTTTTTCCGTTTCTCTTAAGCGAATCAGTACTTTTTTCCATTAATTTTGCCTCTAAATACATAACTATATTTTTTTTAACTTTAATTGGGTACTTGCACTTCAAGAAGAAGATAATCACTGATACCCACACATCTGATCTGTGACATCAGAGCCAAATCGTTATAAATATCATTAATAAACAAAATGGCGTGTTAAAGTCGGACTAAGTTTTTCAGCACAAGTTAGAATGTTAACTAATGTGAAGTTGAATAAATACAGCACCGTATCTCACATTAAATTTGTTGAAATGGAATTCTTTCTTCCGACGTCTTTATCTTAACTTATTTTTTTTACGTATTTTACTGTTACCGATATCTATTTTTGTTTCGTGTAACTTCGATGCTTAATTAGTTTGTTTATGTTCCACATGACTTCGTGCCTGTCTTTGTGTTAAATAAGAAATCTTTGTGAAAGAATCTAGAATGTGTCATTTAAGGGAATTATTTCTTGACGGGCTTAACCCCTAAATGTTGTTTTTACCTTTATGCACAGGGATCACACCAAACCTTGGGGACTGGTTTACAGTCCTCCAAGTACCTAACCTTGGTACCTTAGGTCGATAAGACCCCTAACCCATTTAGTGGTTTCGTTCTGGTTACTCCTCTGACGAAACCACGACCAGAGGAACGAGCCCGGACGTAAACCAGCCCCGCTTTTAACGACCACGGGCCCGCCCGCCTCACTTGTGTCGGGGGGAAGACAACTCGAACTCGCGTGTCACACGGCTTGCCTGAGCTGGTCCCTATCTTCGTTTTCTAGGGAACTCCCTAGAGGGTGATTTTTCGAGTCCAAAATTGGCCCCACCGTTCTGATGAGCAGTGCAAAGTTTTTTAACGACTGACTTCTATGCTCAACGGACTGACGTCGGGGACGACTTCAACGCGCCAACGCTGTGCTAGGCGACTCCGTCATTTGACCAACAAGCAGTTGGCCGGAAAATTCCTCGCCTCTTCGAGAGTGTTCTTATGAACGCTTCTACGAAGAGCCTTTCCCTTTCGGCAATCATTGGCTCCGAATGTCTATAGAACCAACGACTGTCTTAGCCCTTGAGCGAAGTCACTGCATGGATATCTCGCTCGACGACATGAGACCGTTCCATATCTGCGTTCCGAACCACACTATGACTCGAAGCACGTGGAAACGTCGCTGTGATTCTTCAAAGAGAACTCCGTTTTCTGCTACCTTCAGCTCCCAGCCCATGTTCAAGGGGTACGAGCTTAGGAGCTTCAGGCACCCTCCGGACGGGACGGGGACCCAAACGGATACGTCCGGAGGACTGGTTTACAATATGTTTATGGAAGCTAGCCTTCTTCTCCGATGAACATTCTCTGACTCGAATGTCTCACCATTATGCAAATTTTCTATCACTAAGCCGATACACAGTTATTGAAGCAAAGATTTAACCAGTTTATAAAGTCCTCTGCTTAAATTTTCAAATGCCTTTTTCTCTATTGGCTAGCTTTATTATTTTAATTATTAGTAATACACTTTGTTGAGGTTTGAGTTCGAGATTAGATATAGTTTTGAGTTTCCTGTGCTGGCAACATCTTATTGTTTTNGCTAACTCGACCTTGCGTGTCACTACACGGCTTGCCTGAGCTGGTCCCTACCTTCGTTTTCTAGGGAACTCCCTAAAGGGTGGTTTTTCGAGTCCAAAATTGGCCCCACCGTTCTGATGAGCAGTGCAAAGTTTTTTAACGTCTGACTTCTATGCTCAACGGACTGACGTCGGGGACGACTTTAACGCGCCAACGCTGTGCTAGGCGACTCCATCCTTTGACCAACAAGCAGTTGGCCGGGAAATTTCTCGCCCCTTCGAGAGTGTTCTTATGAACGCTTCTACGAAGAGTCTTTCCTTTTCGGCAATCATTGGCTCAGAATATCTGTAGAACCAACGACTGTCTTAGCCCTTGAGCGAAGTCACTGCATGGATGTCTCGCTCGACGACAAGAGACCGTTCCATATCTGCGTTCCGAACCACACTATGACTCGAAGCACTTGGAAACGTCACTGTGACTCTTCAAAGAGCACTCCGTTTTCTGCTACCTTCAGCTCCCAGCCCATGTTCGAGGGGTACGAGTTTAGGAGCTTCAGGCACCCTCCGGACGGGACGGGGACCCAAACGGATACGTCCGGAGGACTGGTTTACAATATGTTTATGGAAGCTAGCCTTCTTCTCCGATGAATATTCTCTGACTCGAATGTCTTACCATTATGCAAATTTTCTATCACTAAGCCGATACACAGTTATTAAAGCAAAGATTTAACCAGTTTATAAAGTCCTCTGCTTAAATTTTCAAATGCCTTTTCCTCTATTGACTAGCTTTATTATTTTAATTATTAGTGGTACACTTTTAAGGTGTACCACTACCTTGTTGTACACCTTGATACACCTTGTTGTATCATCCCCAAATGAATTTCCCAAATCATGCATTATCCTTGTAAGTTCTAAGGTGGCCCTGATATAATTGCATTTTTACGGCAGATAGGAGACAGGAGACAAAAAATATATAAAAGAAATATAGTTTTAACCCGTTTAATTATACATTTATATTTTCTGTTATTGTGCAATATTAACCTGTTTATTTATGAAATAAAGCTAAAAAATTTATTTTTAACTTTTCCACATTTCTCATGGTTGATGATCGATTTAAATTTGAAAATAAAACTTTAAATTCAAAAATTTAGATTTTTCACTCAATTTGTACTCATATTTTTATATTTAAATATAATAATCAAACTTAGCTATAAACTTTTATTCAAGACATTAGCTTTAAACACTTAGATTTTTCCACCAAATTAGACGCTGATAATTAATTGTAACAATAAACAAATAAATTTTATAGTTTTCTGATATTTTTTTTCTTTACTTTACAAACAAATTAGATTTGAGCTTTTATGCAAAGCTTTAGATTTCACTTCGATAGACAAAAATGTTTAACACATTTGAACTACGTTTATAGATTACAGACTTTATTGCTTTCATTGAGCTTAAAATAATATAATTTAAACCTCTATATTAATAACTTTATTTTAATATTTTTATTTACTCTAACACTTTTGTATTTGTTTCAAATGCAGAAAGGAGACTCAGCAAGATACAAAACTCAGCACAGGCTTCGATGAAACTCTGCCAGACACTACTGACGTTACAGATTTGGAAGGTAAATTAACACCTCACTGCTTTCGTCAAATACCATAAAAATTGAATGTGAAATACAATAAAACTTAAATATGCATTTAATCTTTGAAAAAATGCATTTAAGCTTAAATTTAAATCAGTGAACTATTGAAATATAGAAAAGAAAATGCAATTCTCGGTTTATTTTCAACATTCATCTTTAGTGCTTGTTAAATGTCGACATTCCCTGATGTAACTGAGAAATAAGAATATCTGGTAAATATTCAAACTAAGCTACTATCACCATTAATTGTCAGCATTTTCCAGATTTTGATCTTTTATGGTGGTAAATATGTTATCGTTGATGAAAGTAATTAAAGAGAGAAATAAGATTTTTTTGCTAAAAAAACAGGAATAAGATAAGTAACTCTCATGCGCAAATGAAGTGCCAGATTAAAGCTAAGTTCTTCGTGGAAACCTCTGCCTCACAGTGGCTAATGACGTCATAAGACATTGGCGCTATGATCTCGTTTGTGTAGAGGTACCTCATTTGTTCATCGAAGTTTGTAGCATAAAGATGTTCTGATGCATCGCAGCCAGGGATTAAAATAGGGGTTATCTGCCTTTATATCTATGATCGTAGCCTAGTCCAGTCTTTGTTCTTTGAATTTCTTTGTTCATCGTTTGCATGGCCTGTCGTTATGATCTAGTCTAGACAATGCCCCAAAATGGCTGTAAGTCGGAAGACTCAAGGAAAGTTGGAAGTCTACCTGTTAAACGGACCTCAGGGTTTCGAGAAAAGTGGCGTCCACTGTATAGAAACAGTTCACAGAGGCAGGAACTGTGGTCCACCGACCTGGTCAGGGCAGCACAGCAGCCTTAATTTGATATCCATTGTAAATAGTCCGAGAATCCAAATCATACTAGCATTAATGTGCTTCATCTTAAAATTCCAGGGATTCAAAAATGGGGAAATTTTATAAAATCCCTATCACATGTGTTACCAGAGATAATATAACTATCATGATAAGCTAGAATACTTAGTGAGAAGTTACTAATTTGATTTCATATTTTCCTAAAGGTAAAATCTTATTATCATTAAAATGGGCCGGATGTGAATTATAACGGCTAAGAGCATCTACATGTTGCATTCGGTAACCTGACTGATGCAGCATTTCGTAATCAAAATCTTCTAAGAAGAGCGCCCACCGTGTTATTTTGGGTGGTAGATCTTTTTTGTCATTGTCTTTTGAAACACTGTCGTTATTTGTATCGCAATCTGTATATATTTGGAATTTTGTGCCCATGAGATAGTGTCGAACTTTTTTTAATGCTGTTAACTATCGCTAAAACTTCTAATTCGTAGCTGGAATATTTCTCTTCTTGGGGAGAAGTTTTACGACTCATGTATTGTACGGGATGGAAATTGTTTTCAGAGTCCTTTTGAAGGAGTATAGCACCAAATCCTTTAGCACTGGCATCACAGTGGAGTTGTAATGGGGCACTTTGCTAATAAAAATGTAAAACAGGTTTGGATGATTTTTTTTGTTTGGCCTAGCCTTCTTGTTCGTAACACGATAGGTTTATCCTCAGAAAGAATTATTTTCATTTGTAAGTTTATATCTTTAATTTCGTTTGGCTTATAAGATTTAATAAGTTGTTCAATTTCAGTGCGCGTATCGGACTCTAAATGAGATAAATCAGCATCGGTGAAAACTATATTTATATTAGATAAACAATAATCTGTATTTTCAATAAAAGCATTTTTAATCTCTTTATTTTCCGGATTTCAAGAATTAAAATCGTTTGTTTCCGTTTCGGCAGACGAAAACATATCGGTTTTGTTTTTGTTTACATCGGAAAAAGCACGTTGATCTGTGTTTACATTGAATGTCACGCAGCGATCACATGTTTGAGCAGTATCCGTTTTCCTATTAGACGCAGACGTCACTGAATCAGACTCATTTATTTATTTTTTTTTCTAATAAATTTTGATCGGAAGTATTTTTGCATTTACATAATAAATTTTCGGTTTCATTTTGAGAAGAGAGTGATTCATTATTCCCAAAAAAAGAGCTCTTGCCTTCAACTAACTGACACCATGGTATTATATTTTGATCAAATCTTTTTTTAGAAATTGGCTGAGAAAAATGGTCATTTTCCCAATTGTAAATGAAAGAATTAATTTGGTTTTCATTTTTAGACATTGAGTTTAAATCGAAAGTATTTTTTTGTTCATTTTTATGCAAAGGAAATTTAGTTTTAGAATAAGGAGAAATCATATTTTCTTAGGAAATTTGATCAAATTCTTATTTTTATTCGTTCAAATCATCCAAAATATTTGGGGGAATTATTAAATCACAATAAAGATTTTTACAAACAGCTGCCGTTACTGTTATGTGATTTCCACGAAAACTTGGAAGCGCTAATTTTATTCTTGTTCTCATTCTCGTTCAGTTTGTACTTCATTTCCGAAAGTACAAGTTAAAAGAACAGTTCCGACGCTTTTTGTTTTGGAAACAATTAAGTGATCTCGGACGCATACAATATTAGCTTCAGAATCTACTAATGATTTATTTAGTTTATCATTTACAAAAATATTTTCATATAGTAATTCATTCTTAGATTCATTAAATATTTTCGCTTCGACTTTGCAAACAGGGTCTCGATTTGTGTTAAATCTACGATTTAAATAAGTTTCGTTTCTGTGAAAGCTTCATGGATTATTTCGTGATTGGTAATCTGTAGAATTTTTCTCATATGAATTACGTATAAGGCTTTGAAATGAGTTATTTTTTTGCTTGTTGTTGAACGGTTGTTGACGGTAGTGTTTTATTTCGGTAAAAGATTTCCGTTTCGAAGCAAAATATACATTGCATTCTTTCGCGAGTTTAGTTGGTTTAACCCTATCGCGCCTAACGGGACACATGCGTCCCAAGCAAATTTCAAAAAAACCTTTTGGGACAGAAACGCTTCTTTGTCTAATGGGAGACTTTCCCACTACTAGTCCTGCCAATATTTTTGAAAGTATTTTCATTCACAGAACATAGATGTCACTACCGTACATAATGCTGCCCTACTCATAGTTTATGCTACAAAAATTGCTCTGTTATAAAAAAAAACTCGTCGCGAAAGGGTTAAACCAAGTTTCGTTAGGCGTATCGCAATATGTTGTTCCGCTTCACAATCGAGGGTAGAAAACAATTTATCGGCTGTCATTAATTCGCACAAGCTTTTAAAATCATTAACGTTACGTAGGTTGCAATAGTATTCAAAAGCACTTGTCAATCTTGACGAAAATTGTACGCGTGATTCATTAGGTAATCGTTGAGCTCTTCGTAATTGATCAAGCATTCCTGGGGTGTTGGTTGAAATTCTCGCAATATAATATTTTTAACTTTTTCGTAATCTTGGAGTTCGTTCTCCGAAATGTAAAGTTAAGTACTATTCGCTTTTTCACCTAGATCATTAATTAATATTTCCGATTTGAATTCTGACGGAAAATTTTTGGTTGTAAACGCGCATTCCAAAGAATGAAAGAATAAGTTAAAATTTCCGGGTTCAGTAAGAATCGGCATACTAAGTGTTTTAACTGATTTAATTAGACTTTCGAAATCTAAAGATGATGTTCTAATTATCGCGTTTCGGAATTATTTTGATTTGAGCCGGAGTTGATTGATGATTTCTTATTCGCTTATTCGATTTCTTTTTCGATTTGGGCTAACTTGATTTTTTTCTTTTGCGGATTGTTCCTTTCTTCGACGATTAAATAAATTTATGTCTTTAACAAATTCTGGTTCATTTTTGAACGTATCAGTTTTCTCTATAAGTTCTTTTAAACAAATAATAGTAGCATTATCTGGAACAACTGTTCCTAATTCCTTGACGGCATGATGTAAATCTTCTTTTTCAGCATTTCGATACATGCTTAATAATAAAAAGGATTGATCCGAACTGGTTTGAAGATATCGGTGTTTGTTGATGACGTTGATATTTGGCCTTTTCGCTTACACAAGCTATCCGTTTGTTGAGATAAGTATTCACAAATGGTTATATAGAATGTCACAGTTTCACTACGACGATACGAGCTCACTTTTATCGTTGTTGACGTTGAATGCGATGACTTATGTAGCGGAGAAGTATCGATCTCCTAGTTCGTTGAATGTCGATGAAGATATTTCTTAACTGTGGACGGGAAATTGGTTACACAGGCAGTGGAATTGGCTTTTGTTGGGAAAAATACAAAAAGTCAATAGCACTTGATTGAAAAAAAATTAAAAAGCTGCAGTTTTAGTTGAGGAAAAAAAATGTTTCTATGCAATGTCCCACAGTTTATGTAATAAAAATGTTTTTTGGAATTATGTAATAAAATTTAATAAAAATGTCCCATGGTTTCATCATATCAGCTGATATGGATGTGAGATTTGGGCCTTCATGTCTTCCAACCTTCTTGACATCATATCTGTCATAGGGTCAAAAGCTCACAATTTCGTGAAAACCGAAAAATTTTGGTCGAAGTTTGCACCTACACCAAATTGGGTTTTTTCTCTTTTTAACGCCCAATAGACAAGACAAATTTCATTCCATTCAAAGATTTATTCATATTTTTTTCAGATTTCACATTCAATTGCATCATCAAAAAAGACTGGCTTCCTATTGAGCACTTGCTAGCTGGAAATTATTATTTTACGAAAAAGAAATACAAGGAAGCTCAACGATTGTGTAACTCGAAAAATAAGCATTTGTACAAAACCAAATCTCTAATTGAATTAGAGGCGGATCTGCAAGCAACTAAAATATTACAAGGAATGAGAATTAAAAGAGCTTGTAAACCAAGTAAGTAACATCAATATTTCTAATTATGTTAGTAATTTGATGAAAATTTTTCCGTTATTTCAGTTTTTGCTTGAAATCTTAGTTTTAGTTTTAAATAGAGAATGGAAAGAACAGTCACTGAGACATATTAAAGAGTCTAAACATTTTTTCTTAGCAAAATGTTTGATTTTTTGAAAAAACAAAAATATACCTGATTTATTTTCAGCAATTTGACACCAAATGTAAAATAATACTCGAAATTATTCCATAATTGCAGCAAAAATATTGAAACCCTTTCACCCAAAGCAGAAGATAACACCTACACTATCTACCAATAAGTATTTCGACACGTGTGATTGAAAAGAAAAATGAACTTTAATCATAATCAATAGTTGGTAGAGCCTCCACGCGAGGCCTCCACGCGAGCCTCCACGCGAGGTATTTTCTTCCACTCGGCTTGAGGAAGACATGTAAGTTTCTTCACCGATTTTGGACGGGTGATCCAACCCTTAATTCGGTGATCCAACTCGTCCCAGAGGTTCTCGATAAAGTTCAGGTCTGGATTATGGGCAGGCCAGTCCATTCGATTAACCCCATTGGCACCATACCAAGCCTTGGTGACCCTCCCAACATGACAGCTGGCGTTGTTGTCCTGGAAATAACAAGGATCCACCCCGTAAAACTGCCACAACGAAGTAAGCACATTGTCATCCAAAATAGTGCAGTAGGCATCTTGCATGGGACTAATGCCGATGTTTTTCCTTACACGATATATACCGGTGGAGGGCGTGACGTACCTCAGGACCGCAGATATAGTCCTTTGCATAGGTGTCCAAATAGGTGGTAGATAGAGTATCAGTTCAAATTGAAACTGTCTGCAAATTAAAGTATTTTTTTAAAGTTGTTTATTCCAAAATTTTGTTTTTAAATCTGTTTTTTTTTTTTTTTTTTTGTTAATTCAAACATGTCCAGCTATGTTGATATTTTATGCTCAATAACAGAATTTTAACAACTTTAATGTGCTGTATACTGATGGTTCAAACATCATGGTTTAAGCACCATGTTGCTCGTGCAGTTGTGTGCAATGCAGAGTAGAAACTGCCTTCTATCTGTTCTGTATTTTCTTCAGAATGTAGTGCCATTCTAGTCGCTCCCCAATTTATTTCAAAATAGTAATTTAAACAGTGGGTAATTTTTTCTGATTCGAAGAGTTGCATCGATGCATTAAGTAATTCTGGCAGAAAAACCTCACTGTATTACCCCTTATATTATAAATTTATATTTTAAATTGAGCAACAATAATTATGATATAATATTCCATTGGATTCCAGGACATATGGGCATTACGGGAAATGAGGCAGCAGATTCCATAGCCAAAGCAACAAATAACCTCTCCAATAAGTCTCTCTGTTTCTGAGACATTCGAAATTGGATAACAGATTCTCTAACACAGCTCAGACAACTAAACTAGAATACTGAATGTAATAAATTGCGCGAAATTAAATCGGAAATCAAATCATTTAAAACATTAAACTACATTAGAAAATTACATGTTATCATCAATAGACAACGCATTGAACATACAAGTTTGACATACAATTATTTAATTTTAAAATGAATCGCCCCCACAATGCAGTTTTTGCAGAGAATATTTTACGGTAAAACATTTTCTAATCCAGTGTTAGAAGTTGAAAATTAAAAGACGACAGTATTTCAACTGTGATTTCCCGATTTTAGCAATTTTACTTGGAGACACACTTCATCCTAACTTAATTCTTTGCCTCCTAGACAACGGATTTTATAATTCGATTTAGTTAAAATTTTAATAAATAGTAAAGTTTTTACCTAGTTATATTGGTTTTAGTTAAATTACTTTAGTTTTAATTTGGTTGTTTTGATTTTGACCAAGTTTCTTTAAATCCAACCTTGTTTTTGGAATTTAAAATAATTATATAAATTCGGACAGATACCTTAAATTTTAAACAAGCTCTATGAACTTTCAATCTAGTTTCAGTCGCGGTAAAACCAAATCATGGCTCCTGCTCCAAAAACTTTCATCACTCTCTTTTAATTCAATTTTTTTTCGCCTGGCGATTTCTCGATTTATATTAAACCTTAAGTTGAAAATTGGCAATCGGCTTGAAAGAAGTTTATTGCTTTAATTTATAAATATTCGCAAAAATTTTATCATTTTTTCCAAAATAAACAATTTCTTATAAAACTTAAGAAAATTAACTTTTTTCTAATTTAAAAAAATGCTTTTTATTTTAAAATTAATGTTTCTATTCATAAACATGTTTTTCATGACTTTGACGTGCAAGACGTCATAATATAATCATTACAGTGTTAGTTAGTTCTAAAGAAAATATAAATTATAAACGTTTTTGCAATGTTCCGAAAAAGTGATTGCATTTAAATAATGTTTGTTCTTTTGTGTCTCACGGAAAGTATCATGCTATGAAAAAGCTGTTATCTCTGTGATGTGTGTTGATTTATAATCTTTTGATTGTGTTTCTGTTAATACAGTGTTTTAATTTATTTAAACTGATTAATTTTCTTCATCCACAGATACAAGCATTATTAATATTTTTACTTCTGAAGTGGAATATCTAAATTATGTATTTATAACTGACTTTGCGATTGAAGTATACGAGGGGAGTGTGGAAGATCTAGGGGAACACAATTTGAAGAAATACGACATAAAACAACATGAAAAAGGTTACATCGCAGTCCTGTTCCTGAAACAGGATTTTGTATTTTATATTCAGCTTTCTTCACAGAAAGTACCTTTCTTTTGCGTCAATGATGTCGGACCTCCAAGCACGACAACCACATCTTCCTGGGATTTTATTACAAGTACTTCGTTAAGGTAAGTACAGAAAATGGTCGGATGTAACTTTCTTTATAAACTTCCTGATTCTCTCGACTGGTTACAAAATCTGCTTAGTTGATTAAAATATATGCAATTCCGGTTGCAATTTAAAAAAACAAATTCTCAGCTAAAATGTTAAAATACATCATGACTTGATTCTCTGCAATGTTGTAATGGTCCCGACTTCTCCTATAAAGTACAAGAAGCCGTGATGGGCTGAGGGGATAGAGCGTTCGACTTCCAATGAGGTGAACTGGATTCGAATCCTAACGATGGCTGATTGATACGAATTCCACATCCGGCTTGCACCGACCACAGTGCTCACGAAATATATCCTTAGTGGTAGACGGATCATGGGTTAGAGTCCCCTTGCCATCAGACTAATTGTGGGTGGTTTTTGTGACTTTCCTCTCCATGTAACGCAAATGAGGGTTAGTTTCATCAAAAAATCCACCACGACGGCAAATTTCTCCCACTACTTGATTCAGAAGTTCCCTTGTCTTCTGCTCTGGGTTCAAAATGACAAGGCTACGGAGTTGAACATTAGTAGTCGTAAGCCCAAAAAATTGAGTCGGCTGTTCAATGACGGTTATAAAATAAAATACATATTAAGACCAAAGAATATAAAAACCATTTAATGATTTTGCATCTCAGTATGTGATAGTCCAATGATTAGATCAAAAGTTATTAAGATGTCACGTTTATTGTTTTTCGCGCTGTACATCCCTTGATTAATGTATCCATAGAAACAATTTATTAAAAACTGGATATATAAGTCAAATATGTATAGCCAGTTTAGAATATTTTTTCCCTTAACCCTCTAGCTGCGCATCCCGCTATTTCCACGGACAACTCAAATGTAGTAAAATTTTCGCATCCCACTATTACCACGGACAACTCAAATGCAGTAAAATTTGCGCATCCCGCTATTTCCACGGACAACTCAAATGTAGTAAAATCTGCGCATCCCGCGATTTCCACGGACAACTCAAATGTAGTAAAATTTGCGCATCCCGCGATTTCCACGGGCATGTGTTTTTCTCCCTTTATTAAGGAACGCATCCCGCTTTTTGACCGTTTAACCAGTGAAATAGATTATATATAGTATCAGGCGTCTAATTTAGGTTTTGACCAACAGATGCCGTTAGTCATCCATTAAATTGTCATCCAATTGAATTTACTTGGTATTTATTGCTCTACTTCACTATGTTTGCCTCTTTTTTTTCTAATCAGAAATGGCTGTTAGAACACGTTCCTGATAATTTATCAGATTCTGAAAGTGATTTTATTTTTGACAGTGATATAGAGTTTTCGGATAGTGATATAGAGTTAGTGATATCGGTTTTTCTAGCAGCTTAGTTCCTCTTGGAAAAAAATTCTATAAAGGATTATTAGATATGACCTATAAAAGATTTTTTTCTGGAAAGAAAAAATGCATGTTTCATTTCTCCAATATACATATATATAGATTAAAAATATGCAAACAAAATATCGATACAATTTTTGAAGCAATTTTGGAGTTTTCAGAGATAGAGTAGTCAGAGAGTTAAGGTCTGCATTTAATCAATTGGCAATCGCAAATAACCAATTGGATGTAGCATAATATTTGATAACTTTACAATAATTTTGAATAGTTGTGTGTATGTTGAATATGTACAGTAACATTTTTTCTTTCATATAAATTACAGGGATGGTACATCAGATTCTGCTAGCATCACAGAAGTCAAAGGTAATTTATTAAAAACTTCTTAAATCATAGATACATAGATTTGTTTAGTGGCAGAAAAATCTGGAAAAATTCTAAAACGTTGTAAAAAAGTCATTTAAAGTACATTATATACAGGAAATAATTTATCTAGAGTCTCATACAAAATTACAGATTCATAATTATATATTATATTCCTAGCAGGATATGATTTACTGCTATTTATATATAATATTTAAAGGGGGGAGCAAAATTTGAGAGATATCGTAGTATTGGAAAGGGGGGGAATACGATGAAGAAGACGACTGTGGCAATTGTGAGAAAACAGGTCACTCGATTACTTCATCCACTTATGAAAGGTGATGAAATAAAAGCTATCCACTTATAATATAAATTGAAAACAAAGTGTTATCAATGTGATTTGTAATTATTATGGATACTATGCAGTTTACTTAAAATGTCTTTATTCGAATTACAAGATCCGGATTTTTTTTAAAATATACACTTTTGAAAATCTTAGCCACTTTTCCACTTTTTTATTCTTTACTACTTTTTTTCCCACTCCGTCCTTATAGTCTGTCTGTAAAAAGAACTCCCTCAACAGGTGTGGTGACTATGTTTAAGTGGTTTAAATAAGTGGGGTTTGTAGCTATCGACCATGTCAACCGTCATCTATGAAAAGGTACCCCTACATAGAGTCGAGTTAACATGCCTTATATACTAGTGAATTGTAGTTGTAATTTTTGTAGTGGTAGATTCGCTACAGTACTCCCCCACCAGAATTATATCTCTGATAGAATTCGATGAATGGATACCTCTAGTTGAATCATTGCTGTTTTTTGTGCGAAGCCGGGAGAGCTGTATTAAGATCACCGTACTTTTTGAGTGCTGAATGTGAGAGGTGTATTAACTTCACGGTCGTAGTTGCTCCTGTGTTGCCTTTAGCAGTCGAGTGTATGCAGGCCGATGTTATGCGCTCGAGACTGAGTTGCAACAGCGCGAGGAGGTGGATAATGTTGCAGTCACAAGTAGCAAGTCAACTGTTCAATGTGGAACATCCATCGAAGTAGGCGTTACTGTCAAGATAGCCTTGTTCATATCGAAGTGGGCGTTACTGCCAAGGTAGGCGTGTTCACATCACGTCCGAAGGTCACCAATGTGGGGAGAGTTATCGACTATGTCAACCGTCATCTATGAAAAGGTACCCCTACATAGAGTCGAGTTAACTTGTCTTATATACTAGTGAATTGTAGTTGTAATTTTTGTAGTGGTAGATTCGCTACAAATACTTCAACTAGGAGTGTTGGGTTTATATTTAATACAATGGTAGGCAAGAGAAAAGGAATCAGGGAGAAAAAAGTTCCCCTCTTTGAAATAAGCTATTTCTTGCATTCATAGCAGTTCATGGCGTGAGGAGTTCTTTCTATAGACAAACTGTACTTTTTTTCCATATTTGCTTTATCCATCTGAAAGAATTTCTTCATTTTTTTATTAATATATGTTTAGATACGAATTCTGACTGCATCATCAAGATGGAATGGATTCCTTATTGCCCAGTAACGGATGAAGTTGGTCTATGCTCCGCCGACAACTTAACGAACGCTGAAAATATCTGCCAACAGAATGGTATGGACTTCTACCATCCCAAATCCGTTGAAGAGTTCCGAGAGGATTTGTCTGCGCTTCAGTTTCATGCTTTCATTGAAAAGTAAGCAACCCCATGTACAGTGCGCAAAGAAATAAACGGATAACTCTGAATAACTGTTGATTTAATAATCTGTTCTTCAAGTTCTGGAACTGGTTTGAAAGGGTGACCTCAAATATGCTAATTAATTGATGCAGACGATATTTTAAATTAAGAAATCAACAACAAAAACGTACTTTCTCTGAATAAGCATATCTGTTGTTCAACGGATTCGGATTTCTGACTCCCAAAATTAAGGAGATTGCCGTAATCTGTGTAATATAGTTTGATCAGAAGAGCACTCCACAATCTCGATGTTACATTTATTTTTTGCGTATTTCGTCATATATCAAAAACTTTTTAAGGGAATTTATAACGTTTTTGCATACAGTTGCAGTGGTCGATTACCAAAAGATANACCCGCGGTCCCTACGCAGACTGACCCAAGTGGTCACCCACCCGCACACTGACCGTAGCCAGTGATGCTTGACTTCGGTGATCTGCTGGGAACCGTGTCTTGACGTTTATCAAAAGTAAGAAAAAAAACTTGAATTGTGTTTTTATACAATTCTTGTGAGGTACACATGGAAAAAATATTTGAGCAAAATTGGTCGAATAGTTCCAGAGAAGTCAAATTTTAAGTAAGCTGTATGAGTATATAAGTACGAGTAAGTTGTATGTGTATTTTTCAAATTTGATTTCTCAGGAAATATTTGACCTATTAAACCGATCACTTCATAGAAAGTACGATTATAACTTAAACTATCGTTCACTCTAATTAATTAGCATATTTGAGATTCAAGCCATTAAGATTGAGTTCTAAAGTGTGAAGATCCGATCATTAGATCAAAAACTATTCCTGGTGGTACATTCATTTTTTCCCACACTGTTTTCCCACACAAAATTTTACTTGTTTTCAGCTTACTATACCTTACTATTTAAGTTAATCAAGAGAATGTGTTTGTTTCTTAACTTTCAAATATGAGTGGAGTTTAAAAAGTTGCAAAAATTCAAGAAATTATGTAATCTAACAAGTTAAAATATACTCTTCTTAAAACCAAATTACACGAATCCCGTTGAGTGGTTAGTTACGAATTTAAACTCATTTAATTTTGATTTACTAGATTAGTTAATTCTAGTTATGAGAACTAAAGGCCTGTTTATACGGTCTAAGTTCTTAAATCCGAGAACTTGTCGGAATTTTGCTCTATAAGAAATTAGATAATTCGTCGATACTATCCAAGTTCTTGAATATCCCTTATTGGTGGGATGAATAACCTGCGCATGCGCATTGTTCGGACTGAACATTATACTTACATGAATTCAAAATTGCAAAATAAATTCGAATAAAATAATAATAACACAAATAGACCCCAATATTTTCATTTATTTGGATTAAAATATACGAAAACGGACAACAAAGTGACATAATCATATGCCTTCTTGCGGACGTCACAAAACTTTAGAAGCTGATTGGTTAAAGGAGGAAACACGTCCGATTTAAAATAGAACATGCTCTACTATCATCCAAGTGCTTAGACCAAGAAATTTAATGATTTGTTGACACTATCCATGTTCTTGAATGTCCCTGATCATCCAAGCGCTTGGACCAAGAACTTGGATGATCATTTACATGATCCAAGTTCCAATCAAAACAATCTTCCACCAATCTTGGTTCAAGAACTTGGATCGTATAAACAGACCTTAACTATATTTTCTTAATTTGCAGGAGAAACTACTAGGGTCCATTACTGGACTCGAATAGAATATCCTTTTTTTATTATACGAATTTCTTCAAGTGAAATATATCAATGGGTGACGGATAAAATGAAAGATACCGATAGGTCGAAATATAATTTGGAGAAAGACGACAATGGCTACATCACTGTAATATTGGAGAAGAAGAATTACATTTTTGTTCCTCAGAGTCCGTGGAGAGATGTGCCTTTCTTCTGTGTAAAAGATGCAAGATCTTCTTTGACCACATCGAAACCAAAGTGAGATTTATTCGACAAAATTGAAAGATTCAAACTCACTTAACATTTATTGTCTTGTTATTCAAAAAATATTTTTAAAAAGTTCCAAAGGCATTTCTTCATTTTAAGGAAACCCAGAATACCTCATTTAAATTTGTTTGCCTTGGGAAATGTTCTTCAAAATATTATTTTGTTATTCAAAAAAAGGATTTTAGGAGAAGCTAGGAACGAATTTTTAATTTTATTAAAGGGATAAAAATTTTGGTTCTTAACAATAAAAACTCGTACTCAAAAATATAGCTTTATCATTCTGAATAGTTTTAAAGAAGTGTCCAATAAACTTTTTACAGGAGAAATTTATAAATCAAATTTATAATTAAAATGAAAATTTGTAAGAAGGGAGGGTATTCAGTTTCATGAGAATTATAATTTACAATAACAAAACGTATTCTAAAAGATCAGTTGGCTATTCCAAATCGTTTTTCAAAATTTCAAAAACGCGATCTTCCTATAAAAACTCCAGAATACATTTTAATACCTTTAAAAGTATCTAAGCAATTGTAAAAGTTTATAATAATTTGCAATTAAAAAACGTGCTCTAAAATGTCATTTTGTGAATTCCGAAATGCTTTTTTTTTTAATTACAACAACACAACGTGCTCTATTTTGTTATTCAGAATCGCTTTTTAAGATTTCAAAAGTTTGATCTTTTTGTAAGAAACCCAGAATACATATATAAACCCTCTTAGAAATATGGACAGTTTTATGAGTTTTTGTAGTTTATAATTTAAAAACACGTGATCTAAAACATCAGTTTATATTTCAGGAAAAAAATTTAGCATTTAAAATATCTTTCTTTAGGAAGTCGTTGATGCAAATTAAATGTTTGTTTGTTTTTGTTTTCTTTTTTAAAAAAAACAATACATGTGCTCTTTTGAGTTTCTCGATACTTACAACAAAGCATGTTCTAAAATGTCATTTTGCGATTCAGGAACGTTTTTTCGTTATAATTTTAAAAGGTTTATATCTTTCTTAAGGAATCCCGAAACACGTTCCGTAGGTATTTTCTTTTTTTTCTATGCGTGCAACCTTATGAACTTTTTGTAATGTAAAAAAACAAAACGTACTCTTAATTATAGCTTAACGTTTTGTTATTTAGAGTAACCAAGCGTGCACAAAGACTCTGATTTGGAAAAAAAATTATATTTAGGGTCTAAGTTTGACACCATAAACGTAATTGTTTCTTTTAGATTTCAGAAAATTTATTTTAAATCAATATGGTGAAAAATTGCTCAAACAAACTGCACAAGATACGATTATTGAAGATTAACAAAATCAAACCTACACAAAAGCTAAAAAGGGTCTCTTTCATTGTTGTTGTTGGCGTACGCCATTAAGGCAAGAAGTGTGATTGTTCTTGTTTTCCAGTGGCGCAATCTATTCTATCAAGAATTCGACTTCTGCCGAACCCATACGTCGCACTCGCTTGCAGGGTGCACCCATTCATACATCCATTCATTCATCCACAGATCGTAATTTTGATCTGAGCCAGAGAGTAATCAATCTGCAATTCTGTACCCCCAGAGGTTTAATTTGTTATGGGAACATGGAGGACTTTGTGATCCGACAAATTTAATTTGCACCAGTCACTATTCACTACACTTTTGACCGGCTGGATTCGAACTTCAGTTTTCCTAAACGTGAGTCTAGCTCCCTGCCAACCAGGCTATCCTGGCCAGAGTGTCTCTTTTACTAAAATGAAGCCATTATTATATTTTTGTGCAATATAAACAAAAAAAACAAATAACATAAAAATTAAAAAAATAGATAACAAAAACATAAAAAACAGATTGCAAGCAATAGAGTGTAAAAAATAATTTTTATGGATTAAATTTATTGTATTTCTCCTCATTGAAGTTGATGGCTTCGTTTATCTAATAGTGTCAGATTTCGGTATCATTAAAGTGGAAAGACTTCAAGATAATTTGTCTTTCGTGGAAGAAACAGTAATTAGTTTCTTATGGGTAAAAATTTAGTGAGAGTACCATTTTTAATGCTAAAACCAGTAACAACAATGCTCGCAAAACTCAAGTATTGTTTCAAAAGCCTTAAGTGGAAAGTCTGAAACCACCCTTCATACAGTCCGGACTTGGCACACAGTGATTATTTCCTGTTTATAGAAGTGAAATAAAATTTTTATGAAACAATGTTCTCTTCAGACACAACGGATGAAAAAAAGGCTCATGCAGCGACCTGGTTTCTACTTGCAAGGGGTTTTCTACTTATTATACTTACAGTACTTAAAAGATTTTATTTTATTAACTTATTATTATTAAGTTTTTAAAATTGTAGTACTTACCTGGAATTTGCATACGTGGTTTCTTTTTACAATCGGTTTTCTAGTTATTGTACTTAAAATACTTTATTTTATTAACTTATTATTACTAAGTTATAGTAATTGTAGTACTTAAAAAGGATTTACAAACGCAGTTACTACTTACAAGGGGTTTTCTACTTATTATGCTTACAGTACTTAAAAGACTTTATTTTATTAACTTATTATTACTAAGGTATTGTAATTGTAGTACTTGCCTGGGATTTACTTACGTGGCTTCTACTTACACAGTACATCAGTAAAATTCTTAAAGAAACAAGCCAAGCTTAAATTAAAGATCATGTTTAAGAACGCAAGATGGGATAAAAATCTCAGGATGCATTCATGGGTCGAATGCCTCAACCATTCGACCACCAATGGTCTTTTTCTACTAGGCATTTTTAATGTTCTTTCTTTCTTCATTCTTTTTTTCATTCATGAGTCGAATGCCTTAATCATTCGGCCACCATTGGTCTTTTTCTATTTGTCTGTTGTTTCATCTCTTTCTATTTGTCATTTTCAATGTTATAAGCTGATACTTGAAGAGTCATACATTGACCAGGGGCAAATTTTTATCTCACCTAATGTGTTCGGCTTTGCTGTTATATTAAGGCTTGGCTTCGTTTATAGGAATTTTTTAGCTGTGTACTTACTTTGTCAGATGGGTTGAACACGATCATCTTGCGTTTCGTTCAATGGTTTAGTTTTAGCAATTGTGTAGAAATGTGATTGACAACTATGCCTCTTAAATCAATTTTGTGTACAGCTAGTCAATAGTTTTGCATTTCTCTTACAAAATTTTTTATGCATCCGCGTAAATTTAGTCAATTTAAATTATTAAACCTTTAACAAAACTGGCACTGCTTTCAATGATAGTTGAAAACTCAAAAGTTTTAATTGTAAACTTAACGTATGGTTCTATCTAAACTTAACTTTACCTTAGATCATACGTTTCATGTATTGATTATTTTTGTGACATTACTAACTTTTTCATTCATATCTTTTTAGAGATGAGACCCACGAGACCATGCCAGATACTACTTTCACGACAGACTCCGGTATTTTAATTGATCCTCCTTCTACCATAAGTTTTATCTTATAGATTACATAATGATATATATATAAATATATACCGTAGAGCCATTATATTATGACCACCCTGCTAATAACATGTAGGACCACTTTAGCCCTCAAAACTGCTAGCACCCGCAGTGGCGTTGATTCCACAAGGTGCTGATAGGTAGTCTGAGGTATCTGGTACCAAGCGCTCACCAACTGGTCCTGCAATTCCCTCACATTGCGAGGGGGTAGCGTGACAGCACGAATTTGGTTTTCCAAGCAGGATCACAAATGCTCTATTGGATTAAGGTCAGGTGAATTTGGGGGCAAAGACATGACTTGAAAGTCACTGGAATGTTCCTCGAACCAATCCATGACGATTCGACCCTTATGACATGGTGCATTATCCTGT